>NW_027497204.1:0-153897 GCF_021521415.1 Bidens hawaiensis | reverse complement strand
CCCAGTGCCTCAAGCAATAACTATTCCAAGATGCCAATGAGTGTCAAATCTGCTGAAGAGCAGTTTGCAGTCTATGCATCTTTTATTGCTTCATATGAGAACTACATACAAGGGAAGATTGTGGACCCTGCTGTTTTGGATGAGGATTATGACCAGATCGATGCTGATGATCTGGAGGAGATGGATTTGCAATGGCAAATGGCCATGATAGTGAGGCGAGTCAAGCGTTTCATGAATAAGACGGGGAGAAAGTTTGTTGGTGGTAGGCCCGGATTCGACAAGTCTAAAGTGAGGTGCTATAACTGTCAACAGTATGGGCACTTTGCTAAAGAATGCAGAAACGAGAGAGTTGAACGGGGTCAAGGCCGGTCTGCACAGCCTACTGGGATTAGTAAAGAAGTCAATGCCATGTTGTCTAGAGAAGCCGGTGAATACAACTGGAACCTGCATGCGAATGAAACTGGTGAGCAGGCGAATATGGCTAAGGTAGAAAATGAAGATTGTGAGAAGATGACTGGAGAGGAGAAAGCTACTGGTGAGGAGAAAGCTTTCATGGCAGATAACGATGGTCAACCCTCCGAGGTAAGTTCTAAACCTGTTTATACAAAATGTGAGAATTTGTCTGAGCAACTTGCTACCATAACTGATCAATATGTTCGTTTAGATGCTGAATTTAAAACTCTTAAAGAAGATCATCATTTTACTAAGGCAAGAGAAAACAGTTACAAAGTTAAAATAAAAGCATGTGAAAAAGATGTCAAAAGCTTAAAAACTAAACTTGCTGAAAAAATTGATGTAATTGACCTAAGTTATGAGGTTTTAGAAGAAAAGACTAAACTTATTGCTGAACGAGAAAAGCAGATTGCTGACCACCAGGTGAAAGTGGTGGAACTGAACCGAAAACTCGAGCAGTTCCGAAATTCCTCAGCTATTCTAGATCACCTCGTTAGTGATCAAGGTACCTCTACAAAGAGGGGAGGAATTGGTTATCACGAGGTGCCACCACCTTATAACCACAACTACACTTTCAACCCTAGTATTCAGAAATCTGTGGATTTTGAAGTTCCTCAGACAGTTCCAATCAAGGTTACATGTAAAGAACCAACTGTTAGTAATGGCGAAACGAGTTCGCCTGTTTCTAGTGTAAATATTTCTGTTACGAGTCCAGTCTCATCGGATTCGGATAAGTTGTCCGAATCAGGTAAGACGAAAGAGAAGGTAGTGTTACCCACTGGTGGAGATAAAAATAAATCTTCTAAAAAGAGTACTCCACTCAACCCGTATGTCCCACCTTATGTGAGACGAACGGCTGGTAACACTACCTCTACATCCAAACCAACATTTGAAAAGAAAATGGAGAGTAGGTGTTGCATTAGATGTAATAAATTAGGACATCTTGTTGCAGATTGCCCTCTGACGCCGAGATACAGAGGTGTGAGGCCAAATAAAACTGAGAATAAGCATCAGTTTGATACTGCTAAAAATGAAAACTTTTCAAAATGCCAAAATGTAACTAATTCAAGTTTTCATAAAAACAAACCTCAGTTTTTCAACCAAACCACAAGATATAACACTTTCAATTCACATAGGTTTGGAAGGCATCACACTCAATCTTCAAGGAGATTTCCTAACAGGACTTACAGGAATTATCCTGATGCTAACTTTGGAAAGCCAGGGTACGGGACGTATCGATCCAAGACCAATTGGTCTTGGGTCCCAAGATTCTAATTCTCTGTTTTATTGTGCAGGAACAGTTGAACAGGGCTGCCCACAGTCTTTGGATTGTAGATAGCGGCTGTTCCCGGCACATGACGGGCAACAAACACTTGTTGCAAGACTTAAAACCTGTTCAGGGAGCGAGAGTTAGTTTTGCTGGTGAAAGCGGAGGAAGAATTACTGGTAGAGGTACAGTGTCAAATGGAAGGATGACACTTGAGAATGTGAATTTTGTGGAGGAATTGAAGCACAATCTGCTGAGTGTGTCGCAGATTTGTGATAAAGATTACACTGTCCATTTCACGAAGAATGAAGCGATCGTGTTGAAGCCTGGTTTCCAGATACCAGACGAGTGGATAGTAATGAAAGCTCCACGTGAAACAAATACATATGTGATGGATATGAGGTCTACTGAAATGGCCACGGGAGAATCTTGTTTAATGACGAAAGCAAGCGAATCAGAATCTGAATTGTGGCACAGGAGAATGGGGGGCACATTCATCTTCGGAAGATGAACTTCATTGTCAAGAATGGGCTTGTGATGGGCGTTCCCTTAAAAAGTTTTAACTTTGAAGACAAATGTATAGCATGCAAGAAGGGAAAGCAACATAAGAAATCCCATCTCACCAAGAAGGTCAACTCTATTGCCGGTACTCTAGAACTACTTCACATGGATCTCTTCGGTCCCGTGAATGTAAAAAGTCTAGGAGGTACTTCTTACTGCTTGGTGATCACTGATGACTACTCGCGATATTCGTGGGTATATTTTCTGAAATCGATAGATGAGACGGCTCAAATGGTGAAGAATCTAATTACAAAAGTTGAGAACGTCATGAGTAAATCAGTTAAATACATCAGAAGTGACAATGGAACAGAGTTCAAGAACTTTGAAATGGAAATCTTCTGTCTTCAGAAAGGAATTGAACATCAATACAGCGCTCCGTATACTCCGCAACAGAATGGAGTGGCTGAAAGGAAGAACCAAACTTTAATTGAAGGAGCCAGGACCATGCTGGCAGATTCAAAACTTCCTGTGATATTCTGGGCTGAAGCAGTTGCTACAGCCTGCTATGTTCTGAATAGGGTGTTAACCGTTAAGAGACTTGGAAAAACATGTTACGAGCTTATGCATGGAAGGAAGCCCAACTTGAGCGGTCTTGAACCATTCGGGTCTCCTTGTTCGATTTTGAAGACTAATTCGAAATTTGGTGAAGTAGCCGATGAAGGAATCTTAGTCGGTTATGTTGTTGGGACACCCAACAGACGGGTCTTCAATACGTCAACTTGCAAGGTGGAGGTGGTGTGTAACACCGACATTACTAGTTACCAATCGCCAAAACCAAGCAATGGACCTGCTGAGCTTTTCGACTATGTTAAGCTGTTTAAGTCATTTAACATCCCTAATTTGGAAATTTCTGAAGAAGAAGAAAGAATTGCGTCGAAGATGATACTTGATGAGGAAGAGAATCTATTGCAACGAAAGCTTATTGAGAAAAGTCAACCTTCCACATCAAACACTATTGATACCCCTGCTGCCTTACCTGAAGATGAGTTTATCAATCCATTTAACTCTCAGCCAGAAACAACCATTGATGAGATCTCTTCAAATTTGGAAGATAATTTGCATGTCGGTGCTGTTCCGACCACGAGAATTCACAAAGATCACCCATTGGAGAATATTATAGGTGATGTGTCCTCCAGTGTACAAACCAGAAGTAGCTTGAATGAGCACACCTGTGTTTATACAAGCATTAAAGAAACGGGTATAATGAACGAATGCTTGTACTCCTGCTTTATTAGCCAGATTGAACCGAAAAATTATCAAATGGCTCTTAAGGACAGCTCGTGGGTCGAGGCCATGCAAGAAGAGTTGGCTCAATTCGAGAAGATGGAAGTCTGGACTTTGGTTGAAAAACCAAGGAATGTGCATGCTATAGGCACAAAATGGGTGTTTAAGTGCAAGAGGGATGAAAAGGGGATTATCATTAGAAACAAGGCAAGGCTGGTTGTTAAAGGTTTTAATCAGCAAGAGGGTATTGATTACAATGAGGTGTTCGCTCCTGTCGCCCGGTTGGAAGCGATAAGATTGTTTTTGGCGTTTGCTGCATGTAAGAGAATGAAGGTGTTTCAGCTAGATGTGAAGAGTGCGTTTTTAAATGGGAAAGTTGATGAGGTTGTGTATGTTGAGCAACCTCCGGGTTTTCCTGACCCAGACTTCCCAGATCACGTATACAAGTTGAGCAAGGCGCTGTATGGATTACATCAGGCACCTCGTGCCTAGTATTCAACGTTATCGGACTACTTGCTCGAGAATGGTTTTGAAAGGGGTTTAATTGACAGCACACTGTTCGTGAAGAGAGAAGGAAGCGACTTCCTACTAGTTCAAGTCTACGTGGATGACATCATATTTGCTGCATCAAGAGTCTCCATGTGTCAAGATTTTGAGGATGTCATGAAGAAAAGGTTCGAAATGAGTGCTATGGGTGAACTAACTTTCTTTCTAGGATTGCAGGTTGATCAGAAGAAGGACGGGATGTTCATTCATCAGACGAAGTACGTTCATGATGTGCTCAAGCGATTCAAGATGGAGGACAGTTCTCCATATGACACTCCAATCTGCGTCAATCACAAATTGGGCGCTGAATCAGATGGTGACGCAGATGTGGACCCAACTCTGTATCAGGCGATAATAGGTTCATTAATGTATTTAACTGCTTCTAGGCCTGATATAATGTTTGCTGTTTGTCTTTGTGCACGTTTTCAGGCAAATCCGAAAGAATCTCATTTGAAAGGTGCAAAGAGGATACTACGGTATCTCAAGGGCAAGCCGAAGCTAGGGTTGTGGTACCCGAAGGGAGGAGACGTGGAACTGGTTGCTTATACTGATTCTGATTATGGAGGGTGCAATCAGAGTCGGAAGTCGACAACAGGAGGATGTCAGTTTCTCGGTGGAAGATTAGTTTCCTGGCAGTGCAAGAAACAGACGTCAGTTGCAATCTCAACATGTGAAGCTGAATATATGGCAGCATCCAACTGCTGTTCACAGGTTTTGTGGATTCAGCAACAATTGCGCGACTATGGTCTGAATTTCTTACTCACTCCTATTTTAATTGATAACACTGCAGCCATCTCAGTAATTAACAATCCCGTGAAACATAGTAAAACCAAACATATTGACATTCGTCATCATTTCATACGGGATTGTGCTGGGAAGAAACTGATTAAGATCGAAAAAGTCGATACGCTCGAGAATTTCGCTGATTTATTTACAAAAGCGTTTGATAAATCCAGATTTCAAAACCTAATTGAGCTAAACGGGATGATCAATCCCGAGTAACCATGCTTTTCTTTTGTGTCTTAAAAAAAAAAAAAAAAAAAAAAAAAAAAAAAAAAAAAAAACGTCACTAATCGCTTAAAATTATGTCGGTTATCTCAGTTGGAAGGACATGTCTTAGGATATGTTTTGGTCCTCATCTTCTACTTGTAGATTTTGAGGATAGCCATTAACCAGATGACTGAAAGTGACCGGGGCGATTTATGATGTGTTTTCTTTCTATCGCTGAAAATTAGTCGTTCATACTTAGTTAGAAGAACACATACCTGTATGTGGTCGGTCCAGTTGATCCATTGGATCTTCAGGATTGCCGTTTACCTGAAAACTTTGACGTGAACGGGGCGATTGAAGTCAAAAATTTTTTTAGGGAAATGAAATTACTTTTCAAGTCTGTTACTTCGTAAGAAGTTCGTTAGCTATGTTAAACGGAAAATTGATCTAACCTTGGAAAATGATATATATACTGATTGTGTGTGCTTAACTAGTGAAGTTATTAGGCTTAAAAGGCTTTAGGACAATCATTGTATGTCATGGTAACTTTTTATGGTGCGTAAAAGTAGATGTGATACAAACTAATTTTACTTGATTTTACGTGGAAAACACCTTAAGAGTTTTGCGTGTCTTCACATATATCTTTCGAATGATAGGCAGAAAAGCGATTACCCAGTCATACACGAGCCCATGTGTGTTCTGATTCCCGTGAAGAAAGCGTTTCAAGATACTGCAGTGATCCAGATTCGGGACTTGCAGTTAATTTCTACTTTGAAGTCTATGTTGTTAAAAAAAAAAAAAAAAAAAAAAAAAAAAGTTTGAGTTATTGTAACATATTAGTGATCATAAAATCAAGACTTCTCTATCATAGAGCAAGAAGAAGAACGGGAAATAGAAGAAGAATACATACAAGTTAATCTGACACTATGGGTCGAAATCAATTCGGGGTGACTTGGGGAAAGCCAAATACGCTTTGAGGATAGATAGGAGGCATCAATATTTCTGAGTTGTTGCCCACTTAAATTTTAAGGATTAATTGAACTTAACTCGTATCACAGAAACGATGAAAACCATCTTAAGTATATTACCTGCTTACAACCTGTCTCTATATGTCATAATACAGCTAAACACGGATCTATGTGACAGTCACGTAGTTAGTATGATTCCTGTTAGGATCTTTTCTAAAACAAAGCTGTCCCTACCAAGACTGAAATTTGATCCCTTATTCGTTAAATTTTTATAAGTTTTTCCTATTTTTGTAGTAGTATTATTTTATAACTGGTTACTTAGACATGATCATTTTTGTTTAACTCTTTTTGGAAGTTTAAAATGTTTATTGCAAAATGTTCAAACTTAAGGGTTTGATTTTGAAATTATAGGCGAGGTAGTTGAATCAGGCGAACTTGTGCTTAACTTCGCCTAGGCGAAGTTATCCTTAACTTCGCCTGACCAACTCTGACCCTATATAAGGCTTTTCAAACAGTAAATATCATTATTTTCAAAATTCTCAGCGAACTTAAGCTCCGATTATCCGGCGAACTTAAGAGATTTTCCGGCGAACAAGTGTTTATCTCTGTTTTCGATCTTTGCTTCTTGTTTCTATTATCATTGAGGGTATGTGTTGTCGATATCTCTCACAAACTTGTTCGTTGTTGATCGTTTTTACCCGGTTCGAGACATCGGGTCGTCGGACCTTCAAAACCGAAATCTTAAAAACTTGTGTTAACGTGTGCATGGACGTCCTTTTCAACTTCACATCCTTAATATCATGTGTATTGATGTCCTTGATCGTCGGTCATAGCCGAAAACACCGGATTTCCGGTGTTGGAATCCTAACAGTCGCCGATTAAGTTCAGGCGAAGTTAGGGTTTAGGCGAAGTTATCCACAACTTCGCCTGGGGCTTAATTTCACCTAAGGCGAAGTTCTCCACAACTTCGCTTGAAGCTTAATTTCGCCTAACTCTTATCTTCGCCTGAGGCGATGTTGTGATATGGCGAAGTTATCTTCAACTTCGCCTAAACCAATTTGCTTAACAGTTACTTAGACGAACTTACAGATGAAGCGAAGTTGTTCCCAACTTCGCCTCACCTTTAAGATCGCCTATACAGTTTTAATCACAACTTCGCTCATGGTATAACGCGAACTTGTGAGTTGCTTAACAGTTATCTAACTTGGTTCGTTTAGTGCAGGTATGGCTGCTGTTGGCGGTGCTGGTGGTGATGACGGTAATGATCAAAGACAGTTCTTTCCAGCGCATAACCAGTACATCATGTTAGACCCAGACGCAAGTGGCGTGGAGGACTACAAGGAAATAATCACATTTCTCCTGCGCTCAAGGATCTTCCATGCGATCACGAATACCCTGCCTATTTCACTACCTAACATTGAAGACTTTTGGCAGTCGGTAGAGTATGATTGCCGGGTTGAGCCCCCGGTGATGCGAGCAACCGTAAATGGTCATGTTGTGCAGTTCTCTTCAGAAGATATACGGTTGGCTTTGCAGTTTGGAGAAGAAACGAGGGATGACCCAACGGAGTTCGTCGCTCCTTTTCGTGATGGGGCATATCTCAGGTCCGTTGGGGGACACGCAGAGGAGAAAAGGATTTTTGTTAGATCAGTGGCGCTTCCTAATGCACGTCTTGATCGTGTGCATGTCTGGGAGGAAGGCAGGAACTGATGGAATGGGCGCAACGATGCAGTCTGCCATGACTGCCCTGACTTACAACAGAAGATATTCATTTAGTCAGCTGATATTTTACGAGATTGATCGTCAGAGGAGGGCTGTGGCGCTGTGAGCGATTTATTATGTATCCTCGATTCTTACAAATGATTCTCAATCATGTGGCTCCGTTGCTACCTCAGAGACGCCCTATTAGATACGTTGAATGTGTGACGAAGCGTATCTTTGCTCAGTGTCGCACTTCTAGCGCACGAAGCAAGCCTGAGCTGCGTCCCAGGCATACTCCACTGTTCGGGTATCTTGTCAACCCGGAGTATGTTCCTGCTGGTGGGGACGAGTTCAGAGACCCAAGACCACAACAGGCGGCAGCACCTCATGCTGTATCAGCTGCGCCTGCTGTGCCTACTGCTGAAGACGTCGACCTTGATGCTGCTTTTAGCGGCCAAGGATTGTTTGATATGGATGTCTTGGGTTCTCAGGCCATGGATGTTACTAGAGCAGTTACTTCGGTAGCTGACTCCGATCTTGATGAGACATTTGCTGAAGCTAGACGATTGATGGTGTCTAGGGAGAGAACGATTTGGAAGAGGAAGAGAACGGTTGACGACGATGACGAGAAAGATGATGAAGAAGAAGCAGTTCAGCTGGTGCTCAGACGTTCAAGAAGAGAACGGACAGGTATGGGTTCGGGAGCTGGAGAAACTTCAAGGCTGGTATGTTTTGCTCCACCTGCCTTGTCTGGTATGTCTCTTATTCCTTCTACAGCACAGGTTACTGCCGTCCAGACGTCGACTCCAACAATTGTGTCTTTACCACCTCAATCGCTTACTCAATCGGTGGTAGTAGCACGATTTGTTGAGTCTACAGTCACTACTACTGCAGGGTTACCAAGTGTACCACCTGCGGTCACTTCTGCTGCTGATGTCCCGCCAACTCCAACGCCTACTTCAGACTCCGAAAGGATAGCTTCACTAGAGCGGATCGTAGCTGAGCAGTCCAAGACTATTCAAAGCCTAGTGGAAGCAAACCAACTACAGGCCTCCCTCCTGGTCGAGCATGGGAAGATCATAGACGCTATGAAAGCGTTCTTGGCATCTCAGGGGGAGATGAGCTGTAGGGGGGATGAGTTGAGGACAAAACAGAGAGAAGATCATGACGATGATCCCAATGCACCGGAAGGTGCAGGTGGTGAGCTGCCAAGAACTTCTATAGCTCTTGGTACTTCCACAGCTGAGGGGGAGTCTACAAGCGCAGCTGGTGATGATGTGGTAGATGATGATGATGTTGATGATGTAATCGACGCGTTGAAAGAGCTAGATGATGATGATGATTTTATGCTTGAAGAAGATGTGCTGCCGAGTGATGAGATTGAGAAGATCGGTGAGCAAATTATTGTTGAATATGTGTTAGAGAAGGAGCGCATGCGTAAAGATACAAGATTACAAGACTCAAGCTTTGAAGATCAAGATATGAAGCTACTGCCAAGGGGGAGTCTGTTGGTACATGTATGTCAGTAGTTCATAGTCTAACGTTTGTACTCGAGTCTGTAATGTAATTATGTTTTTGATTATGTTTATGTTTATGTAACGAGCGAAGTTGTCAACAAGTTCGCTTAGGCGAACTTGTTGAACAAGCGAAGTTGTTAACAAGTTCGCTCAGGCGAACTTGTTGAACAAGCGAAGTTATGGACAACTTCGCCTGAGGCGAAGTTGTCGTGTTTATATATACTGTTCACCGTAACAGTTGAGAAGAGTTCGTGAGGTTGGTTAGGGTTCGTGTCAGTTGATTAGTTCGAGAGTTACAAGTCAGAGTCTGTAATAGTGACCTCGTGTCACGTGTTCGGGTTATCAATATAACGGGTTTCGGTTATTGCTCGTGTGTTTGTTTTATACGTGTTCTACGCTCGTATCTACCTACGCAGGGATTCCGCACCTGCGCAGATAGCGACATCCCGTGTACGATCCGTCCAGGAACCTACAAAAGAACCGAGAAAGATCTTCCTGCTCTAAACAAGAAGTTGGGATTTGACAAGTTGAAGGTGAAATGTTATAATTGTCAAGAATTCGGTCATTTTGCAAAAGAATGTGACAAACCGAAAAAGGAATATAATGGTCCTCGTGGTCAAAGTTTAAACTCTTCAACACCACGAGGTAATGATGCTGAGAAGAAACCATCAAGTTCTGGGTCACAAGCAATGTTGGCTAATGGAGATGATTGGTCACAACGATTACTGTGAAACGATACTCAAGCTAATCTGGCTTTGTTCGGGTTGACTCAAGATTTCCATGGAAATGAGGTGTCTTCTGATAATGATTCTGGATCGGATTCTGATGATACCTGTGACAAGCCTACTACAGTCTTTGCATGCATGGCTAAGATCAATGAGGTTAGTCATTCTATTTCTGCTACCTCATCTATTAAAGTAAATTGTGCTGAATATGAATCTAACAAACCTAAGTTAGAATATTTAAAGAATCACAATGATAATTTAGTGAGAGAAATTGCTTCTCTAATGGATACTTATCGATAATCTCTCGAATCTCAAATGAGATCTCGTGAAAATATTGAAGCATTGTCGACAAGTAACCATGATCTCAAAGCTGAGTTATCTGTGAAAATGACAATTAATGACCAAAAGTTTCAAGAAATTTTGAAACATCGTTCAAAGATAACCGAGCTTGAGAATGAGGTTCTTGAGTTAAAGAACAAATTGGGTAAATTTCGAAATTCTTCTTTTCTGTTGAATGAAATTATAGAAGTTTCTGGAAAACAAAAGGATTCAAAGAAAGGTATAGGTTTTGTTGAAATCCCACCACCATTTCACAATGATTATAAAATTCATCCTTTTGCTCCAACTAAGGAAGTTGTTATTCCTAAAGAATCTGTGATTTCAGAAAAATCATAACCTATTAGTACTAAAGGTCTTAAAACCCAATCTTCAACTCAGAAACCTCATGTTCAAAGCAACAAAGTTTTTGTTGAAAATGTTGACAAAGTTATCATTGAGGATGTGTTTGAACTTGAAATTATACACAAGAACAAGAACATTCCAAGTTCTAATCACATACTGTGTGAACCTCATGAATTTGAGGAGGCTGTGTATCAATGAAGGCTAAGAAACCAGAAAAACCCAAAATTTCTGATGAGAATTTGTTGCGTTTCATAAAACCTAATGCATCTAAGCCGTCATCTGCTCGTGTGTTTAAATTAAAGGGGATGGACACAATGTTCACTGAGAAAGACATTCCAATAAGTATCATTAAACCTGAACTGATTGAGAGTGTGTTTTACAATGAAACTTCCAAGGTTCGTGAACTTGAACGTCAGTATGCTCATGCAAAAACTTCAATTCCATATGATCCATTGACTAAAGCAAAGCAAGTATTAAAACAAGCTAAAAGGGTTCAATTTGTGAAGTCAACGGGAACAGCTACGTTGAAAAGTTTTTCGAACTGTTCTAATATAGATTTTTACTTGAAAAAGAAATCTGAATTATCTGATGAGTTTGCTAAGAGCATGACCAAAAATGTGAGTAATCAGTCATCATTTGTGTCACATGTTCCAACAAATTTTCAACATCATCATGTTGACATGCGAAGTTGTTTTCTTTGTGGTCAACAAGGTCATGTAGTAAGAAATTGTGGCCAGAAGAACTATCAGAATCTTCATCCTTTTATCAAGGAACACTCCAAACCAGTTCCTGTGGTAAAGGAGATTCTGAAATGACCTGTGTCGTATGCTGATGATACTCATATTAAGTTTTCAAATGTACATCCTCGAAAAGTTGTTAATGTGAATGAAACTCATGGTTCCGTTAAACCTAAGTTTATTCCAATCGAACCAATTTGCAAAAATGTTAATTCAAATGTGGTTCAAGCTGCGTATCTAAGACGAAAGTCTAAGAAACCTGTAACTTATTCTCAAGTTGCTGAACAACAGTTGAATGCAACTAAAGTTAATTTTTCTCAAGAAAACCAAAAGGTGCCCAAGACCGAGGCCTGGGCTGCCTTTTTGAACTAATCATTTTCTTTTGTGTGTAGGGTACATCCAAGACCATTTCTAGTGAAAACTGGATCATGGATAGTGGATGTTCTCGTCATATTACTGGGAATCTCAACCTCTTAACAAATGTGAGAAATATTCAAGGGGGTTAAGTGGCGTTTGCTGGGAATTCTGGGGGTATGATTACACATGAAGGTGATGTGTCAAATGGGAAGATTAGGTTTGAGAAGGTTAACTTTTGTGATAAAGTGGACCATAATTTATTGAGTGTGTCGCAAATCTGTGATAAGCAATACACCACAGTATTTACATATAGAGAGTGTCTGATTTTGAAACCGGGTTATGTGATTCCCGAGGACATGGTTGTCATGCGATCACCTCGATCAAATGATATTTATGTCTTGAATATGAATACTAAAGTATCTACATCGATCGAAACGTGTTTTGTCTCGAAAGTGACCGAGAAAGACTCCGTGCTTTGGCATCGAAGAATGGGTCACATACATGTTCGAAAGATGAACTACTTAATGGAAAATGATTTGGTAGAGGGTGTGTCATTAAAGAATTTTAAATTATCTGATCACTGTGTTTCTTGCAAGAAGGGCAAACAGAAGAAGAAATCACACCCATCTAAGTTATTAAATTCTATTGATACTCCGCTTGAACGAATTCATATGGATTTATTCGGTCCAGTGAATCGTGCGAGTATTTCTGGAGACTGGTATTGCCTAGTTGTTACAGATGATTATTCACGATATTCATGGGTTTTATTTATGAGTTCAAAAGATCAAACACCGGGTCTTGTTCAAAATTTAATCACTAAGATCGAATCACTTTACAAACTGAAAGTGAGGAGAATTAGAAGTGACAATGGTACTGAATTTAAAAATATTGTATTGGATTTCTTTTGTGTACAAAAAGGAATTCATCGAGAATACAGTGCCCCATATGTACCACAACAGAATGGTGTAGCTGAAAGAAAGAATAGAACGTTGATTGAAGCTGCTAGAACGATGCTTGCTGATTCAAAGCTTCCTGTCCAGTTTTGGAATGAGGCGGTGAATACTGCCTGTTATACACTCAATCGAGTTCTAACTGTTAAAAGACTCAAGAAGACCAGTTATGAATTATTGAATAATCGTAAACCTAATTTAAAGTACCTGGAACCATTTGGATGTCCTTGTACTATGTTGAAAAAGGATGTGGGAAAGTTTGATGAAAAAGCCATTGAGGGTTATTTCTTGGGGTATGCGTCACCTAAGCAAAGAGTGTTTAACTTTACGTCCGGTTATGTTGAAGAATGGTACCATGTGAACTGTCAAAAGTACACTACTCCTTCCCAAGGAAAAGGTCACGACTGGATGTTTGATTATGATGGCTTATTTAATTCTTTTACACCAACGACCGATCATCCATATAAAGATTTAGTTCTTGCTTATTTTGAAGAACATTTGGAAATTCCAAGGTTCGCAAGTTCAAATTATGTTGAAGCTCCAATTGTTGCTCCAACTGAAGAACCTGATAATGAGAGTCCTGTTCATTATGATAATGTTTCTACTTCATCTGATGATAATGCAGTTGTGGATCAAGTTATTGAACTTGACAGTGATGTTTCATCTCCTGAATTGGGTGAACATTACACTAATTTATTTGAAAATGTTGCTGTTTCTGAAAATCCTACTCTCAGGATTCATAATTACCATCCACAAGAAAATATTATTGGAGACCTTGATGTGGGAATTCAAACACGACATCAAGTTGCTTCTTCAAGTGAAAATAATGCTCTATGTGCATATGCTGACTTACACTCATATGAGATTGCAACTGTTGCTAAATTCACTTGTTTTCTATCTCAAGTTGAGCCAACGACCCCTCGTGTGGCACTTCAAGATCATTCTTGGGTAGAAACCACGCAAGAAGAATTACAACAATTTGCACGTTTAGGTGTTTGGGATCTTATTGACAAACCTGCTAGAGTCAAGAAGGCAATTCCGACTAAGTGGGTATATAAGTGTAAGAAAGACGACCGTGGGGTAATTGTGAGAAACAAAGCACGATTAGTTGTGCAAGGTTTTCATCAGCAAGAGGGTATTGATTACACTGAAGTATATGCTCCAGTTGCAAGATTAGAGTCGATTCGAATCTTTCTAGCATATGCTGCTTACAAGGATATTAAAGTTTATCAAATGGATGTCAAGAGTGCTTTTCTCAATGGTGAACTTCATGAAGAAGTGTTTGTTTTACAGCCTCCAGGTTTTGAAGATCCTGATTATCCTGACCGTGTTTACCGATTAAACAAGGGATTATATGGTCAACATCAAGCCCCGAGAGCTTGGTATGGCACGCACACCGACCATCTGACTGATAACGGTTTCAAACGTGGAACTGTCGTCTGCACGTTGTTTTATAAAAATATTGGTGATGATCTTCTGCTCGTTCAGATTTATGTTGATGATATAATCTTTGGGTCTACAAACGACACGTTGTGTAAGGAGTTCGAGAAATCAATGCAAACCAAGTTCGAGATGAGTTCGATGGGAGAGATGAATTTCTTTTTAGGGTTGCAGGTTCATCAATCTGCGAAAGGAATCTTCATTCATCAGACAAAATATGTGAACGACGTCTTGAGACGATCACGATTATTGCCGGAAAAATCCCTTCTACTCCTCTTCCGGTGGGTCACAATTTATCACCGGATGAATTGGAGGATACCGTTGATCCGACCCTCTATCGTGCTATGATTGGTTCTTTAATGTACTTGACTGCTTCTCGACCCGGCATAATGTTTGCTGTTTGTTTATGTTCTAGGTACCAAGCTAGTCCCAGAGTGACTCACCTGGCAGCGGTCAAGCGTATTCTGCAATATCTAAGGGGAAATCCTGACATTGGGTTATGGTACCCCAAAGATGATACTTTCGATCTTACCGCTTACTCAGACTCAGACTATGGAGGATGCAAGATCAATTTCAAGTCTACTACAGCGGGATGTCAATTCTTAGGAAGCCGGCTTGTTTCCTGGCAGTGTAAGAAGCAGACAACGGTCTCCACTTCAACCGCCGAAGCTGAGTATGTTGCAGCCTCGAGTTGCTGTTCCCAGGTTTTGTGGATACAACATCTTCGCGACTACGGTTTGAAGTTTCTTACTACTCCCATCTTGATTGATAATTCTGCTGCTATTAGTATCACCAAGAATCACGTACTACATTCTAAAACGAAACATATCAAAATTCGATATCATTTTATACGGGATTGTTATGAAAAGAAATTGATTAACCATGAGAAAGTACATACTGATTTTCAAAAAGCCGATCTATTTACCAAAGCCTTTGATAAAACACGTTTTCACTTTTTGTTTGGTTTAAATGGATTGAAGATAGAAAATACAAAAATATTGTGCTTTTAGTTTGTATTGATAAAACCCAAAAACATTAGAAAACTTTGAAAAATCAAAAAGATTGTAATATTGTGTTCTTTCTTGGTTTATTCTAATATTTGAAAATCTAAAAACATTTTAAAATTAGAAAATACCAAAAAGATTGTGATTTTTGTTTGTACAAAAAATTCTGAAAAGTCAAAAAGAATGTGAATTTTTTCCTCGTTTTGTAAAGAAAAATCCGAAAAGATAAAAAGATTGTGTTTTTAGTTTGTAAAGAGAAAAACCAAAAAGATTTTTGCTTATGTTCGCTGAAAATTATGTCATTTGCTTCTTTTTTGAAGGACATATACTTGTATATGTTTGGTCCTGATAATTTCTTGTAAATCTTAGGGTTAGCCATTTACCTGACAAATGGAAAGTACTTGGGGCGTTTGTTAAGCTTCTACTATATTTTTAGCTGAAAAGTTAGTCAGTTATTTAAGTTTGTGAAGTGTGCTTGCATGTTTTGGTCATATTCTCTACTTTTAGATGGATAGGATAGCCATTAATTTATGAACATAAATTAAATGGGGCAATTAAAATCATTTTGTTTTATGCTCCTCAAAATTTTGAGTTTTTGAAGCAAAAAGAGAAAATGATAGTACATTGATTATTTTACCCCAAATCCAGAAAGAAATAAGTTTAAAAGACTGTGTGCTTAATCATTGGTGCATTGATATGTCTTAAACAAGCTGCTAGAGTAAAGTAAGTGATATAAACTTAAAGAAAAGCCAAATTGAAAGAGGTGTTAGTCTCTAGCAAAAATCTTGGTGAAGATGGCAGAAATGTAAATAACCGGTCATACTCAAGCCTTATAGTTGTTGATCAGCCAAACATATAATAAAGCAAATAACAAGCGTTAGGATTCTGGACACTATGAGTTTTTATGCGGCTTAATCATCTGGGTATTCATAAGCATGAATATTTCACTCGCTTTCTAGAGCAAACCCAAAGTCATTAAACTTGATCACCGCTGTACTTGTACAATCTAAATTACTGACTTGATCAAAATCCGCTGTTAGTCATACAATTGTTCCTCCCTTGCGTGCGTCTCAATATCAATAAGAAACGGACCCCGGGGGATACAATGTATGTAAGCCGACAGATGGACTCGTGCATACTCACTCACTGTAAAAGAAACTTGATGCATTGCTCAAAATTTCAATAATTGGTATCAAAATTTTGATCAACATTATAATGGTTTAAGTCAAGTTGGGGTGATTTGGCAAAAATCAAATTAAGCTTGAACCGAGATTAGGGGCTGATAGTTTCTGATATTCTGTGCGCTAATTGAATCATAAATCATATCACAAAAATTCTTGAAGGTTTGTTATAAGATTTAAGTGGACAACAATATCAATGACCGACTTAACGCCAGTCATAATATTGCTGAAATATAAAACTGTGATGGAAGGGCATTGTGGTCAATATGATTCTCTGCTCAAACTCAACAAAAACACAAAATATGTAAAGCTTTTGAAAAAACATAGAAAAACACAAAAAGATTGTCTATTTTCTATTTCGGATATTTATGTAAATACATTCTTTAATTTTTACAAAATACCATAAATAGTTTATCTTTTTATCTTTACATATTATTTAAGTTATGTTTCAAAAAAGTGAAATATTTTTAAAGTATTCAATTATCGAGATAAAAGGTCCTCGGTAATATTCTTTTAAGTTAAAACTTTTTATTAAAATTTATTTAATTAATTCCTTATTCATTTCATTTATTTATTTAAGTTAAAATTAAATAAAATTTTAATTCGTTAAATCTTAATTCGCTACAAATGGATAACGAACTAGGTGGTTTTCTAGCAAACTATTTTTTAGTTCGCTCACCTAATTCGCTTCCGCACTCTGTAACGAACCATTCTTATTTCATTATACATATTTAATGAATCTAGATAAGATATATGTCTTGTTCGCTACTCTGATGTAACGAATTGAGATAACAAATTGCCTGATTCGTTATTTAAAATTCAAACGAATCTCTTTATTCGTCCAACGAGTACATTGGGTAGCGTGTAAGGCTCTATAAGACAGAAACACGAACAGTCCTTCACTATTCATCATCTTTCTTACACCTAAAGTCACCTTTTTCAAATTTTCTCTCTGAATTTCGACCTTCGAATTTCGACTTTTCGAGACTATCATTGTGTTGCTAAGGTATAGACGACCACAGCGATGTGACTTTCGTCAAAAATGATGGTGCCTTAATAAACTAACTGTGTACTTTTGTGTTCTAAGGGTTTTCCGAGTTCAAAACCCTGATTTATTTATGATATACTGTGTTTATGTAGTTTATGTATAGCTATTAGTGTCACACCCTCAAATTCCACTAACGGAGTTTTACCGTCAGAGGGTGTGAACTAACAGGATCGGAATCATCAGTTATAATCAAACCATAAAAACAAAGTTTTAAAACCATGAAAACGTTTACGAGTAATTAAATGCGGAAGCGTAAAACCTTAGAAACCAATGTTGCGTCACGCAGGACGACTTAAAAACCCAAGTAATAATAGTTAAAACATGTTTGCATATCAGAATGTTCAAAAACCATGCATGATCCTATACCGCGCGCCCGCCTCGGCTACCTGAGAATAACATACTAAAAGTGTCAACACGGGGTTGGTGAGTCACAAGTTTGTATAAAATAAAGCGTTTAGCGTTTCTATAAAGCAAGTATTGCTAAGTGTTCGACACCGAATCTGACTGTTTATCAAGTGCCTTGTCACCAGGTCATCCAGACCATGGTACGTGTTAGCCAAAATTACACCCGCTCGACCTGCAGTCGAGTTTAGCGTTGGGTGGGGTTTGTCAAACCCAGTAGTACTACTCAACAGTGACTCGCTATTCCAAATATTAACCGGTTCGATGTGTAGGACTTCAAATGTTTCGTTTGCCACTTAGCCTTTACAAGTGATATATAATTTACTAACAAAATCTTAAATGCGTTTATCGGAGTATGTTATCTCCCCCAAGTGAAAAGCGTTTAAAACAGTTTAAAGGGGTAAGTGAAACTCACTGTTTGCGAAGTATTCCCAAAATAATTCACCAAGATGCGCGTCACAGAAAAACTCTCTCTAGCGTTCTAAAACAACAAAGAGATTTTTCTAAGTGTCGGAATATTATCGAGTCTCTAGACCCGGCACATAATACCTATGCACACAACATGTTTCGTGTTTCGTTTGTGAATCGTGTGTGACTTTAACAAGTGTATTTGTGATACGTTACATGTGTGAGCAATTATTTACGTGTCATGTATTCATAATGTACATCACTAGCAATTACTCCCCGTAAGGGCAATTTGGTCAACACATAACAATTAACTAGCAATTATTCCCCACGAGAGCAATTTGGTCAAATCATGACAATCAATTAGCAATTATTCCCCGCAAGGGCATTTTGGTCAAAACACGACAATTAATTAGCAATCATTCCCCACAAGGGCAATTTGGTCAAAACACGATAATAAATTAGCAATCACGTTGTTTCATGCAACTTTCACAAAATTCAGCAGCTAGTTTATTAACAACAGAATTTCTACTTGAAAAACTAGTCTATCCCACCGATCATAGCATCACAATTAATTTACCAAAAATCATCACAAAAGCATATATGTCCTAGGTTTCCAGAACATATTTTATTATATTTTTATTCCACATAGGTTTCTCACAATAATCAAATCATTACAGCAAACTCATAACAGTCAAATTCATGCGCAACAGAATGTTATTTGAAATTCCCGTTAAACGAAAAATCCAATAAATGCAAGACCACTTGGGTTAGGTTCCTAACTCAACAAGTCAACTTTCAGAAGTGGAACCAACCCAATGGGTCTCGTAGTTCATGAGATATAACATTTACAAAACAACCTAACAGCAGGTCTAACAACTCAGCTTTGCACAATGTTTTTGTAAAATCATAAAAGTTAACTTTTACACGTCCAAAAATTGCAAATTTATATTCTTTAGAAACTAGACTCAACCTAGTTTACTGTAGTATCAATCATCTCAATCGATTTTCACTTTTACACCCCGTTACAGTCAATCAAACATCAACAACACAATCTGTCCAGAAACTGTTTGCATCCAAACTCAACAATTTAACTATCTATGGACCACAAATCATTCATATAACATTCTAGACACCATAAATACTATCCATGCATTTCAATTACACCATACATACATAGTTAGGGTTTTATTTGATCTCAAACTCAAAGACACAACAATTAACATGCAATAATATCAAAACTAGTTATCAAATCATCATCAATACACCATCAAATCAACAACAATCATATGAACACCATACATAGGAAAAATCAGACCTAGGGTTTGTAATTTATACCTTCAAAAGCACCAATACAAGCAATAGGAAGGTAGGAGATGGCTAGAAACGGATATAGGATGCTTCAATTGTGAAAGACAAGATCAAAATCCAAGAGGTATGTGTGTGTGAACCGATTGTGAGGAGAGGGGGGGGGGGGGTTTGGCCGTCGGTTTTGGGAAGAGGGAGAGGGAGGAGAGGTTAGGGTTTTATAATATTAATAATAATAACATGTTACACTTTAGTCCCTAAACTTCCAAATGTTACATCTCTAGCTTAATTAATTGGGTTCTTGTTTCTTGTTTAGCATTCCACATAACATAATCAAGTAACACATATGTCTAACACATAATTATCACATAATTATTGTTTTGACGTTTTTTGTTTATTCACTAATCGTTTGCGTCAACTCGTTTGCGTTTCGGTGCAATTCCCGAAAGACTACACATGTAGTAAGTGTCAAGCGTCATTTAAACCCTAGTTTAAATGTAATGAGGTGTGCGTTATAGATTCAGTGATCTAAAGTTTGAATTGACGGAGTTAACGGAGTTAACCTGAAATTGACGATTGTCACATCATTCCCATGTTAAAGAATTTTCGTCCCAAAAATTTGAGTCAAGTCGTGATGAGTGTCTGAAAAAGTAAGAAAAATTTTCAGTTTGTCATATCATCCCCTGGTAGAAAGAAATTTCGTCCCGAAATTTAATTCATACCTCCGGTGATTTCTGACGGTTTGCCGGGTTTCGCGGTTTTCTGTGTTTGGTCAGCCCTTCAAAAAGGTGAGGATACTTTTTCATCATTTGATCATTGCGTTCCCACGTGAACTCCGGTCCACGTCTCGAGTTTCAACGAAACTTAACAATTGGAATTTTGCTGTGCTTGAGCGTTTTGGTTTCCCAATCCAAAACCTCAACTGGTTCTTCAATGAAGCGTAACTGTTCATCAACTTGCAGTTCATCCAAAGGGACTACTTGAGTTTCATCGGATAGGCATTTCTTTAAATTCGATACGTGAAAAACATTGTGTACACTGCTGAGTTCCGCTGGTAAGTCCAGCCGGTACGCCACTGGACCAACGCGTTCCGTTATCCGGTAAGGACCAACATATCGTGGGTTGAGTTTGTTTCGCTTTCCAAAGCGAACCACACCTTTCCAAGGTGAGACTTTGAGTAACACTCGATCGTTCACTTGAAATTCGAGAGGTTTTCGGCGCTTGTCGGCGTAACTCTTTTGGCGATCTCGTGCTGCTGCCATGCGATTTCGGATTTGAACAATCTTTTCTGAAGTTTCGAGTACCAGTTCTGGACCAGTGATTTGGCTGTCACCCACCTCTGCCCAGCAGAGAGGTGATCGACACTTCCGTCCGTACAGTGCTTCAAACGGCACTGCTTTAATACTTGTGTGGTAGCTGTTATTATACGAAAACTCTACCAAAGGTAAGTGAGGTTCCCAACTTTTTCCGAAATCCAACACACAGGCACGCAGCATGTCCTCTAAGGTCTGAATAGTTCGTTCACTTTGCCCATCCGTCTGAGGATGGTATGCTGTGCTCATATCAAGACGGGTGCCTAGTGTGCTCTATAGTGACTTCCAAAAGTGCGAAGTGAAACGGGAATCTCGATCGGAAATAATTGAGACAGGTACTCCGTGTCTAGACACCACTTCTTTCATGTAAACGCGAGTCAGTCTTTCCATTTTTTCCGATTCCTTAATCGCTAAGAAGTGTGCCGACTTAGTCAACCGGTCAACGATCACCCAGATGGTATCGCATCCCGTCGGTGTCTTAGGTAATCCCGTGATGAAGTCCATTGAAATGTGTTCCCATTTCCACATTGGAAGTTCCGGTTGTTGTAGTAGGCCAGATGGTTTCTGGTATTCTATTTTGACTCGGGCGCAAGTCAAGCATTTGCTCACGTAGGTGGCAATGTCGGCTTTCATGTTCAGCCACCAGTAAAGTGCCTTTAAGTCATGGTACATCTTATCTGAGCCAGGGTGGATAGAATATCGGGACTTGTGTGCTTCGTCCATCACTAGAGTTCTCAACTCTCCGTATCGTGGAACCCAAATCCGGTTCTCAAAATATCGGACCCCGTCCGATTTGGTTTCAAGTTGCTTGTTCATGCCCCGCATGAGTTCTGATGGAAGATTATCATCTTTCAAAGCTTCGAGTTGCGCCTCGCGAATTTGATCGGGTAAGTTGGCATGAATCGTGAGTTGCAATGCTCGCACTCGCCTGGGTTTATCAGTTTCTTTCCTGCTGAGAGCGTCGGCCACTACATTGGCCTTGCCAGGGTGGTACTTGATAGCACAATCATAATCCTTAAGCAGCTCGACCCAACGACACTGTCGCATGTTCAGCTCCTTCTGATCGTAGATATGTTGGAGACTCTTGTGGTCGGTGTAAATGGTAAACTTGGTACCGTACAAGTAATGTCTCCATATCTTAAGGGCAAACACCACAGCTCCGAGTTCCAAATCATGGGTCGTGTAGTTCTTCTCGTGAATCCGTAGTTGTCGAGAGGCATAGGCTATAACCTTCTCGAGTTGCATCAGCACACAACCGAGACCTTGTATCGATGCGTCACAATGTACCTCAAAATTCTCTGTTCCCTCGGGGAGGGCTAAAATAGGGGCGCTACAGAGTTTGGTTTTCAACAGTTGAAAAGCGGATTCTTGCGCGTCACCCCAATTGTACTTAGTACCCTTGTGAGTCAAAGCGGTGAGGGGTTGGGCAATCTTTGAAAATCCTTCAATGAAACGCCGGTAGTAGCGGCCAGTCCCAGGAATTGCCGCACCTCAGTCGGGGTCTTAGGTGCTTCCCAGTTTTTGATGGCCTCTACCTTACCGGGATCGACATGGATACCATTCTCGTTGATCACATGTCCTAAAAAGTGAACCTCGCGAAGCCAAAATTCGCATTTCGAGAGTTTTGCGTACAGTTGTTCCTTCTTCAATAATTCCAGAATTACCCTTAAGTGTTCCTCATGGTCAGCCTTGTCCTTGGAGTAGACGAGAATATCATCAATAAACACAATCACAAACTTGTTGAGGTACGCCTTGCATACTCGATTCATGAGATCCATAAATACGGCTGGTGCATTGGTTAGACCAAAAGGCATAACCGAAAACTCAAAGTGACCATCCCGTGTTCTGAAAGCCGTCTTTGAAATATCTTCCTCGCGCACTCTTAATTGATGGTAACCCGACCGCAGATCGATCTTCGAGTAGTAACTCGATCTTTGAAGCTGGTCAAACAAATCATCAATTCGGGGTAAAGGATAACGGTTCTTGACCGTCACCTTGTTCAACTCCCGGTAGTCGATACACATTCGGAAAGTCCCGTCCTTCTTTCTGAAAAATAAGACAGGGGCTCCCCATGGCGATGAGCTAGGTCGGATAAAACCCTTATCCAACAAATCTTGCAACTGAGTGGGCAGTTCCTGAAGCTCCGCCGGTGCGAGCCGATACGGGGCTCGTGCTATGGGTGCTGCACCGGGTGTCAACTTGATTTGGAATTCGACTTGACAAATAGGAGGGAGTCCAGGCAAATCCTCCGGGAAGACTTCCGGAAAATCTCGCACAATCGGTATATCTTCAATTCGCTTCTCCTCCGCTGGTTTCTCAACAATATGCGCCAAAATTGCCGGATGACCCTTTCGTAGATACTTCTGCGCCTTCATGAGGGTAATGACGCTGGTGGTCATGCCGCTTCTCTCGCCCCGGATCGAAACGATCTCGCCTGAAGGGGTAGTAATGTGGACTATCTTGTCGTGACATATAATCTCCGCTCGGTTCTCGGATAACCAGTCCATGCCGACCACGACATCGAAACTACTAAGCGTAAAAGGAATAAGGTCGATATCAAAGACATGACCTGCCAGTTTTAACTTACATCCCGCAAGTACATGAGTCGTTACTATAGTCTTACCGTCAGCTAATTCAACAGGAAACTTAGCCTCTAACGGGGTTGGAGTTAGGTCTAAGAGTTGACTAAAGGCTTTCGACACAAAACTCCTATCAGCTCCAGTGTCAAACAATACAGAAGCAAAACAATCGTTCACAGGGAACTTACCAGTCACCACGTACGGATCATTGCGGGCTTGACCCGACCCAATAACAAAAGCTCTTCCTTTACCATTGTTTCCACCACCACTGCCACTTCCATTACCTCCATTGTTGTCGTTCTGTTTCAGCTTGGGACAATATTTCCTGAAATGACCTTCCTGCCCACATTCGAAACATCCCTTCGTCGTCATAGGTGGTTTAGGAGCACCCTTTGCCGCAAGGTCTCCTCTACATTCCTTTGCCCGGTGACCCATCTTTCCGCATCTCAGACACTTGACACGGTCACACGGGCCAGCATGATGATAGTTACACCTGTTGCACTTCGGGTACTTCCCAGTATAGCCGCTCGAACCCTGCCCGCTACCATTGTTATTGTTGTTGTGACCCTGATTGTTGAAGCCCCGAGTGAGTTCGGGCTTACGGTAGTGTTGTTGCTGTGGGGGTTCGAGGATGAGGATCTGGTGTTGTCAAACTTTCTCTTTCCGCTGCTCGGGTTGTTGCTGTTGTTGTCAGCACTCGGGTTGTCACGGGCTTTAGTGGTTGAACCCCTAGGTGGTAGCGCACCTTGGGTCACTACTTGATCCGTTAGTTTGTGAGCTAACCGGATCGCTTGTTGGATCGTGGCTGGTCTGGAAGACGTTACCATGCCCTGAATTTGCGGTGCCAACCCATCAATATACATTTCAATCCTCTTACTCGGCGGGTCTACCATCCGTGGACACATCACAGCCAACTCGTGAGAACGGGTAGTGTAGGCTTTGATTTCCGAACCCACCATCTTCAATGACCAAAATTCTGACTCCAACTTTGCAATCTCCTCTCTTGGACAGTATTCTTCTCACATCATTTTTTTAAACTCCTCCCAGTTCATCGCGTTAGCTAGTTCCAATCCAAGAATCTGTACGTTCGAATTCCACCAAGTGAGGGCAGAATCTTCAAGTGTTCCAGCAGCAAATTTGACCCTACTGGCAGGGGGACAATTACACATCTCAAATGCCGACTCGGCCTTCTCAGCCCAACGCAGGAAGCCTATAGCTCCCTCAGTGCCCTTAAACGTTCTGGGCTTGCAGTCAAGGTAATTCTTGAAGGTACACGTTCCAATTGGACCTCCAGCCTGGTTCTGTACATGTGCGGCTAGAGCGGCCGCCGCATGGTCGTTCAGCAGAGTTTGGAGTTCTGCTGCAGTCAGGTTGATGTTACCACGTCCGTGTCCAGCGTTTCTTCCTGCCATTTCCTAGAATCACAGTATAAAATGTTAAACATGAATTTTTCTTTCATATGCAACACACCATACACGTAATAAAAAGATAGGTAAGAAAGAAATAAGAAGCAAACATCACATCACAACCATATATTTATCCAAATAATAATTCATGATTAAAACCATTGTATTCGCTACAAAGTATTTAAAACCAATCCTTAATATCATAGAAAAATAATAGTTTGGATGGAGACAACCCCTCCCTCTAGGTGTTATCATCACTGGATGTCATCATCTGAGGACACCTCTGACTGTGCCTCATCCTCAGCCGGTTCTTCCTCCGGTTCTTCTTCAGGTTCCTCCTCGGGATCCTCCTCAGGTTCCTCTTCGGGATCTTCTTCATGTTCCTCTTCAGGCTCTGCCTCAGGCTCGGCCTTAGGCTCTGCCTCAGGTTCGGCTGCGTTCTGAGCAATCTGCATTTGTAAGACATCGCAACGCTCTAGAGCTATCTCGGTTCGGGTCCTTGCTACTTGGAGTTGCTCTTGCAAGTCTATTATTTCGGCTTGCATCTTTCTCATAATCTTCATCTGTTGATCACTAGCCTCCTGCATTTCCTTCATGGTCGCTGCCATGCGGGCAATTTCCTCCTTAGTCTCGGTTCCGTATTTTAACAGTCCGGAAACGTTCTCTCTCGTATAGCGTATGTAACCCACGTCACGCTCCAAGCATGAAACAACAGCTGCGAGAACTCGCTCTACAGGTTCGGTTATGGGTGGTAGGGTGTTGGGGTAAGCAGGATGGTTCGGGGGTGGTAATGGGGGAACTTGTTCACGATAGATCATACGTCTGATCATATTAGGGTACCAATCCCAGCTAACTTCGTTTTCGTACATGCCTCCGGATAAGCGATACCTCTTCGGTGCGGGAGCTTCAAGTTCCGGGACTACTCGGGGTGGCGATGCGGTAGGTAACTGCGGTTCCTTCCCGTGAGCATGAGTCATCGAATCGGATGATGATGAGGGTGGCGTCGACATCCCTACAGGTAAGCCGTGTATGCGCGCGGATGAGTGAAAGAGGTAAAGAGATAAGATTACAAAGACTACACAAACATAAGCAGTGCGTATCATTATAACTAATGGGTCGTCGCGGTTATAGTCTAGTATGCATGCATCTTCTAGTTTGCTATAACCAATGGCTCTGATACCAATCTGTCACACCCTCAAATTCCACTAACGGAGTTTTACCGTCAGAGGGTGTGAACTAACAGGATCAGAATCATCAGTTATAATCAAACCATAAAAACAAAGTTTTAAAACCATGAAAACGTTTACGAGTAATTAAATGCGGAAGCGTAAAGCCATAGAAACCAATGTTGCGTCACGCAGGACGACTTAAAACGCAAGTAATAATAGTTAAAACATGTTTGCATATCAGAATGTTCAAAAACCATGCATGATCCTATACCGCGAGCCCGCCTCGGCTACCTGAGAATAACATACTAAAAGTGTCAACACGGGGTTGGTGAGTTCACAAGTTTGTATAAAATAAAGCGTTTAGCATTTTGCGTTCAGCGTTTTGCGTTAAGCGTTTTGCGTTTGCGTTACCAGATAATGTTAAATCAATTATATATCTATAGGTAGCTAGCCTATAAAGCAAGTATTGCTAAGTGTTCGACACCGAAGCTGACTGTTTATCAAGTGCCTTGTCACCAGGTCATCCAGACCATGGTACGTGTTAGCCAAAATTACACCCGCTCGACCTCCAGTCGAGTTTAGCGTTGGGTGGGGTTTGTCAAACCCAGTAGTACTACTCAACAGTGACTCGCTATTCCAAATATTAACCGGTTCGATGTGTAGGACTTCAAATGTTTCGTTTGCCACTTAGCCTTTACAAGTGATATATAATTTACTAACAAAATCATAAATGCGTTTATCGGAGTATGTTATCTCCCCCAAGTGAAAAGCGTTTAAAACAGTTTAAAGGGGTAAGTGAAACTCACTGTTTGCGAAGTATTCCCAAAATAATTCACCAAGATGCGCGTCACAGAAAAACTCTCTCTAGCGTTCTAAAACAACAAAGAGATTTTTCTAAGTGTCGGAATATTATCGAGTCTCTAGACCCGGCACATAATACCTATGCACACAACATGTTTCGTGTTTCGTTTGTGAATCGTGTGTGACTTTAACAAGTGTATTTGTGATACGTTACATGTGTGAGCAATTATTTAAGTGTCATGTATTCATAATGTAATCACTAGCAATTACTCCCCGTAAGGGCAATTTGGTCAACATATAACAATTAACTAGCAATTATTCCCCACGAGGGCAATTTGGTCAAATCATGACAATCAATTAGCAATTATTCCCCGCAAGGGCATTTTGGTCAAAACACGACAATTAATTAGCAATCATTCCCCTCAAGGGCAATTTGGTCAAAACACGATAATAAATTAGCAATCACGTTGTTTCATGCAACTTTCACAAAATTCAGCAACTAGTTTCTTAACGACAGAATTTCTACTTGAAAAACTAGTCTATCCCACCGATCATAGCATCACAATTAATTTACCAAAAATTATCACAAAAGCATATATGTCCTAGGTTTCAA
Source organism: Bidens hawaiensis (assembly GCF_021521415.1). Lineage (NCBI taxonomy): Eukaryota > Viridiplantae > Streptophyta > Magnoliopsida > Asterales > Asteraceae > Bidens > Bidens hawaiensis. Next base: position 126,551 of record NW_027497204.1, on the reverse strand, counting down.
GAACATATTTTATTATATTTTTATTCCACATAGGCTTCTCACAATAATCAAATCATTACAGCAAACTCATAACAGTCAAATTCATGCGCAACAGAATGTTATTTGAAATTCCCGTTAAACGAAAAATCCAATAAATGCAAGACTACTTGGGTTAGGTTCCTAACTCAACAAGTCAACTTTCAGAAGTGGAACCAACCCAATTGGTCTTGTATTTCATGAGATATAACATTTACAAAACAACCTAACAGCAGGTCTAACAACTCAGCTTTGCACAATGTTTTTGTAAAATCATAAAAGTTAACTTTTACACGTCCAAAAATTGCAAATTTATATTCTTTAGAAACTAAACTCAACCTAGTTTACTGTAGTATCAATTATCTCAATCAATTTTCACTTTTACACCCCGTTACAGTCAATCAAACATCAACAACACAATCTGTCCAGAAACTGTTTGCATCCAAACTCAACAATTTAACTATCTATGGAACACAAATCATTCATATAACATTCTAGACACCATAACTACTATCCATGCATATCAATTACACCATACATACATATTTAGGGTTTTATTTGATCTCAAACTCAAAGACACAACAATTAACATGCAATAATATCAAAACTAGTTATCAAATCATCATCAATACACCATCAAATCAACAACAATCATATGAACACCATACATAGGAAAAATCGGACCTAGGATTTGTAATTTATACCTTCAAAAGCACCAATACAAGCAATAGGAAGGTAGGAGATGGCTAGAAACGGATATAGGATGCTTCAATTGTGAAAGACAAGATCAAAATCCAAGAGGTATGTGTGTGTGTGTGAACCGATTGTGAGGAGAGGGGGGGGGGTTTGGCCGTCGGTTTTGGGAAGAGGGAGAGGGAGGAGAGGTTAGGGTTTTATAATATTAATAATAATAACATGTTACACTTTAGTCCCTAAACTTCCAAATGTTACATCTCTAGCTTAATTAATTGGGTTCTTGTTTCTTGTTTAGCATTCCACATAACATAATCAAGTAACACATATGTCTAACACATAATTATCACATAATTATTGTTTTGACGTTTTTTGTTTATTCACTAATCGTTTGCGTCAACTCGTTTGCGTTTCGGTGCAATTCCCGAAAGACTACACATGTAGTAAGTGTCAAGCGTCATTTAAGCCCTAGTTTAAATGTAATGAGGTGTGCGTTATAGATTCAGTGATCTAAAGTTTGAATTGACGGAGTTAACGGAGTTAACCTGAAATTGACGATTGTCACAATTAGTGATCGGAATATGATTCCGAGATCCTTGGTAGACTTTAATCGAAGCATGATTCTTGTTTGCCAGGTCGATTGAGTGTTAATGGGTTCGGGGTTTTTGTATACTCTGGCTAACCTAAGTTATTCCTTGGTCTTGAGCTTCAATCTCAATACCATGAGATTTGTAATATGTTTCCGAGTTCACTACACTTAATGTTTTGATTATCCGACAATAGTTATGGATTAATTGAAGCTTGATTCCTGTTATTGACTTTCGGTGTTCATATTTATTTTGACTTTGACGGTGTGAGTCAAAGATCAAGTCTATTTCTTGACCATTCGTGAACTTTAGCGAATTGGAACTGTGTGGTGTCCAATTCATTACAAATTCAAACGAATTAGATTAAGCGAATAAGTTAGTTAACGAATCAGATGTGGATTCGACAAATTATAACGAACTAGATTCTAGTCCGTCCTTTTAAATAGTAATTCTCTAAGTCTACTCCGTTAATCTATTTACATGATAGCGAATCACTTGATTCGTTACAGGTTGGTAATGAATCAGGGTAATAATTACACGAATGACATTTAATTAAATTCAATTATCTTTTGAATTAAATAAATTATTTCAACCGTCTAAACACGTAAATACATTAATTACACATGACATATTGTATTATTTCTTCATATTACTCATACCTGTTCTAAACTCTATTCAGTAAAAATGGCTGATCAAGTAAATCAAGATCCACCAGTTGCTGATCAAGGGCAACAAGAACAACCACAACAAGAGCAACCGCCTCAAGTACAGCAGGAGGATGTTATTCTATTACCATATGACACAAAACACAACATCTGTGCTTACGTTGATCAGGATGTTGCTGATGTTGCTGAGTTTGGAGACATGCTGGCAATCTTAAGATGCTCAGTAATACATTATGCAATCACTGCTCGACCTAAAGTTTATCTGAGCATTATCAGACAGTTTTGGAATACTGCTGCGTATGTTGAGGGAGAGAATCACATTCGAGCCACGATTAATCGAACTGTTATTACAATTGATGTGGGAGTGGTTCGTCGTGTGCTTCGTTTTGGTGATAATGATAACAACCCAAGTGAATTTGACAAGCAACTGATCAAGGGTTTGTTTACTCGTTTATGTTACGGTGGAGGTATTGAAGAATCAATGTTGAACAAGAATGGATTATGCCCACCATACAAGTATCTTCTTCATGTTTTGATTCATTGTATGAGTGGTCGTCGTGGGGGTTTTGACCAATGCAGAAGCAGTATACAATCGGCTTTTGTTGCACTGATCCTCAACAAGCCATTTAACTATTCTGAGTTAGTCTTCGATCATCTGAAAGAGCAATTTCAACAAACGACTCAATCGAAGAAGTTTATAATGTATCCCCATTTCTACAATTGATAATTCAAGATTTGATTCCAAACTTTGTAATTAATCAAGCTTTGAGGGATGATGTGCTTCCTTTGGAACACATGAAGGCCGACATTGTACGTCCAATGAAAGTGTACCGTAAGGAGAGGCCTCGGGATAAACGTATGATTGGTCATATTATTAACTCTAATTATGTATGTCCTCCTGATGAACGCTGGATCCATGACGACTCGGATTCCGAGCGTGAAGGGGGAGAAGGTGGGAACGATGATGATGGGAATGATGATGGAAATGATGGGAATGGTGGAGCTGGTGATGCTGCTTTTCAGGAGCAACAAGATGCAGTAAATGCTGCATTAGCTGCCACCATTGCAGCTCAACAAGAACGAAAGAGAAAAGGGAAAGCGGTGGCAACTGGAGAGCCATCAAAGAAACGACGTGTGTCAACTGGGGCTGGGGTAATTATTGATGCGCCACCACCTCGTTAATCAACGCCTCAACACTCGGTAGTGCTGCCTACTACTAGCACTCCGATGGTCACATTGACGACGACGTTGGTGTCTCATGAAAGGCTTGGTTTAATTCGACAAATGGCGTTATCTGAAATACCAAGGCCTCCTGCTACATTGTCTACTGTCCCTCCAACACCATCTATGAGGCCTCCTCCTCCTCCTCCAAGTGATGTCTCTTTTTTGAGAATCACTAGGCCTCAGGGACCAATCCAACCTGTTCATCCATCATTGTACAACTTGCCACCGAATCGCCAAACAGAGATGCTGTTAAATCTTCTTCATCTATATGAGAATCAAATGGTTGCGGATCGTCAGAATCAAGAACGTCTTATGGAAAATCAAAGACGGATGATGAGTTATATCTCATTTTGTCAGAAGGAGACTAAAGCGCTACGTGCGATTGTTGAGTCTCAGGGGGTGAAATTGAAGGAACAAGAGGATCTAATCTTGCAACTGACTTGCAAAGAAGATGCCTTAAAGAAACTAAAAAGAGATGATCAAGATCCTGACGAGTCTGGTGCAGGAGGTGAGCCAAAAAAAACGCACGGCTCATCTTCCGGTGCTGGTACAAGTGGCGGTGAGGACTCGGGTAAACAGATTGTTGTGTATCAAGATCCAACTGCTGCTAAGCCAATTGAAATGATTGATTCTAACACTGTGATATTTATGGATGGATCGGGGGTGGTTAGAAGTGTGGTGAACAGAGATGAGATAGAGGTTGGTGAGTTCATTGATAGGTCTCTGACACGGGAGCAGATTTCTATACTGCTTGGGTTGAATGATGAACAGTTGACCGTGTTAGAGACTGAGCCTAATGTCGAAGTGATGAATGAGGAAGGTATAGAAGATGATCCATCTATTCAGATGAATACAGATTTCATTTATGAAGACGAGGATGTTGAGATGGAAGACGTCACTGCTGAGGAGTATCCAGACTTGTTCCAACACACAAACGTTGATCAAGGTGCTCCAGTATTCGATGAGCAAACGTTCAAAGTTGCTGAGGATGATCTGGTGAAGGCCTCTAAGGGTAAACAGGTTGCTGATGCCGTATGCAAATCACTTGAAGTCATAACTGATACTGATATTGCTAAGTGGTTCAGCTATAAAAAGGTGAGTAAGATTATCAAGGCATATCAGTATGTTGATCAAGAGCGAAAAGACATAGCTGCAACTTGGGTCAAAGCAAACCAAGTGACCCCTTTCAAGTTTGTATCCAAGGTACATGGTGATATCGTTTCATGGCTTCATGATTCCGAGCTTAAAGTATGTATAATTAAATGGGAAAAGGGGATCCAGTACTACGAAACGATAATGGATGTTCTTACATTACCGTGTTGGGATGTTCGTACCCTCGCGAGACGTCCATTTATCAATCATGGGAGTTACCGGACAGCTGAGTGGTTTTATCAACACTTACTGTTCGAGGTCAATCATAGCTTCAAGTTCTTCAAGCCCCAGGTCCCGAGACGTAAACGTATTGACGAAATTGATCCAAGGACTGGCTGGAGGAAACTTGTTCTTAAGGTAAAGCCGCCAAAGACGATGAAGCGGGTACCTGTGAAGACGATGCCCCAACATATGCATCTCTCGTTTGACCGCTGGTACTATGACAATCGTAATGGCGAGGCCGTCATTGTGCTTGGTGAAGGACTGAAGACGGAGCTTATCAAGATTATCGACCCTATGTGGTTGGTTAATTTATCGGAGACAGACAATGACGTGCTACACAAGAACCAGATCCTGTCTGAGCGCAATGAAGACTACGACCTGGCTATGCAATTCCAACGCGTTGTGCGTGTTTGTTATGAAAACGGAAGACAAAGAGCTCAAGACGAGGGGGTGTCTGTTAGTGCACGGTTTTACGTCTTGAGTCTTTGTAATTATCGTTAACGTATTTATTTTATGTTTAATGTAATAAACAATTAAGTTATACTCTAGTTCGTTATATGTAATGTCTAGTTCGCTAAGGTTGTTTAGCGAACTAAAACTTAAGCTTATTCCCTCCAGATTCGTTAGGGGATGTTAACGAATCAGGGGGTGATTCGTCTGTTTTATGTATGTAACGAAGTAGTGTCTGGTTCGCTAGGGAATGTTAGCCAACCAGACCTATCTCTATATATAGTGAACTCTGTTCACGTTTAATTTGTGCTTTTGAGAGTTAATTAACAAAACCCTGTCCAAATTCTCTCTCGATCTTCATCCTAATATTATACAACTACTAATACATATATACTGATAATACATATACACAGTACTTAATCAAACGTAATTATGAGCTAGATCTATATTAAGGTATTAATCGTATACACACAGATCCGAGATCTGTTATTGTTATTGGATTGATACGATCGGGATCCAACAACCGCTGCCACGGTCAGAAAAGTGTTTGATGCAGGATTCTTCTTGCTCACCATATATAAAGACACACATGTTTTGATCCAAGCATGCGATGCTTGTCAAAGAGCCGGGAACATCAACCAGTAATGAGATGGCCCAAAAAGGCATTCAAATATGTGAGGTATTTGATGTATGGGGAATAGATTTCATGGGCCCATTTCCTAACTCATTCGTAAATGAATACATCCTTGTAGCAGTCGACTAAATCTCTAAATGAGTTGAAGCACAAGCTCTTCCCACTAACGATGCTCGGGTTGTTGTACGATTTCTGAAAAAGTTTATTTTCACGATTCGGTACTCCAAAGGCCTTAATCAGCGATAGAGGTACTCACTTCTGCAATGCCCTAATGGACAAAATCTTTGCAAGATATGCGGTTCACCACCATTTGGCAACCCCATACCATCGACAAACCAGTGGACAAGTGGAAGTCTCGAATCGTGGAATAAAGAGGATCCTCGAAAGAACAATAACGATGAATCACAAAAATTGGGCAGAAAAGTTAGATAACGTTTTGTGGGCCGTTAGGACGGCCTACCAAACCCCCATAGGAACAACACCGTTCAAACTTTTTTATGGGAAAACATGTCATCTACACGTAGAACTAAAGCACAAAGCTTATTGGGCTCTTAGAGCAGTGAACTTTGATCTAATGTCTGCCAGTAAAAACCGGGAAGATCAAATTCACGAGCTAGAATAACTAAGGGCATTGGCATATGAAAATTCCTGGTCTTACAAAGAAAAGACTAAACGTTTACACGACTCCCATTTAAAAGGAAACAAAAAATTTTAGGTTGCCAATCGTGTATTGTTATATAACACACGTATACGTCTTTTCCTAGGAAAGTTGAAATCTCGTTAGACAGGTCCATACATAGTTGAATTAGTTTTTAACTATGGGACAGTTGAGATTTCAAATTCTGACAGCCATAAGTTCAAAGTTAATGGATATAGGTTAAAACCATACATCGATGGACCACTCGAAACTGTCTCGAATGTACTAATCCTCCACCAGAACCGATGAACGTATTGGAAGTAGGGTCTGGCCAAGACCCTGATTAAACTAGGCATCGTAAATAGACTACTTATAAAAAATAATGTCTCAAAACACGGGGGCATGCCTCAGTAGGTGTAACATCACGAGAAATTAGAGTTAAAAATGCCAAATTTCCACTCCGAGGACTAAAATGAAAAACATGATTCTTCGGCAGATCGCGGTACGAGACGGTCTTAGGGTCAAGGTCATCGCGTATCGCGATGATCTATCTGACACAGGTGTGACACGTGTACCACGTGGCAAACGGTGGCACTAGGTATTGCCACGTGTCACCAAGTGGCAGAACGATTGACACGTGTCACCACGTGTCAACACGTGGCACACCTCCTGCCACGTGGCAGGTCTAAAAGGTGACTGGGACAAACTACGTCGCGATACGTGACGGGCTTCTCAAAGGCCATCGCGTATCGCGATGGGCCTAGTGAAAACGCCCATAAGTAGCGGCCATGGGTGTCTCATTCCATCCATCCCAAATCTCAGCCCTCAATTCTCTCTCTAAAAACCACTCTCTCACTACCTTGAAATCTGTGCCTCGATCCCTCGTTTCCCGTACCATTACCTCGATTCTCGTGCCATATCTCGGTATTCATGCCACAACCCCAAAGACATATCAAAGGAGTAGGTGTTATAATCCCGACACCCCCGACGACTCGCCTCGTAAAGCGTGCCGGCGTGAGGAGTATTGTTGTATCTAAAAATGGCGTGCAAGAGAAAGTGTTGATCGAAGAAGATAAAAGAAACACAAAGCGGCAACAAAGTGCTGCTCAAGTATATAGGGTTTGATAAGCCGACAAAAGTAGGCGTAATGCTCAAATAAAATAATAATAAAATATTATAAAAGGCTTAACACCCTAAGTTGAGGTTATGCTCGATACCTCGATAAAATAAAATAAAATATAACAAAGAAAAGAAAAGAAAGAAATTTAAATATATATGTATGAATATATATATATGTGTGTGTGTGTGTGTGTGTGTGTGTGTGTGTTTGTGTACAATTCTTTGTTATAAATATTATTTAAGTAATAATGAGTATTCTTAAATAATAAAGAAAAGAAAGATATACGTTTCTTAAAGAAGAAGAAACGTAGGGTTTAATAAAATAAGTATAACTAAAGGTTATCTTATACAAAGAAAGAAAGAAATTACTTTTTAACTAAAGGTTTTAAAGTAAGAAAATATATATAATCAAGGTGACGATTATAAACAAGACTAAAGGTCTTAAGCCAGATTGTATATCCGATTAACAAAAGGTTATACTCGTACTATAGGTGCGAGATAGCAATGGGAAAGACCCTCGGACGATGTTTGAAGCCGATCCAAATTGAAAAGGTGAATACGCCCCAACTTTACAAACTTGTTTTCAAACGAGTCAACTATGTTAAATGAAAAGGTTTACATGAGACTATGTGTCTCTAAAACATTTATAAACAAGAGTAAAAACCTAGCCCTCAGGCTGTAGTATACATTTGTCTGGATCCTTACATATGTGGTAAATGCGGTGGGCACATCGCGCCACGCTTGGTCACGACCTCCCGCCACGATAGGCCGGACCCAAGTATGTGCGAGTGAGACTGACCATGTGTAAATATATGGTACCCAAGTAATGTCGAAACGCTGCGCTGTTTTGCTGGGGTGACTTGTGTAGAGACTTGAGTTTATAAATTGTATTGTTTTATAACTTGACTATTCCTAAGCCACTATGGGCCGGACCTAAGTTATGTCTCGAGGGGTAATTAATTAAAAGAAAATATTTTAGCGTCAGTATATTCACCAACGCTCGTTGCTGACGTATTTTCTAATATTCTGCAGGTAACCAAGATTAGAGCTTGTGGAGACGAAGTGCACAAGAATCCGATGGCTCGGATATATTTTGTTAAACTTAATTATTAATTAATGGTGGTTTTGTAAACATATAAACAAGTAAACTTAATTGGGACTTGTGTCTCATATTTTGTATTGTAAATATTTATAACTTTAAATCAACATGTTTTATAAAGTCTTCCACATTAACCCGCAACTCTGATATATTTTCAAATGTGGTATCAACTTTTGGTCGCACTCCTAGGCCTTAGATGGGGGTGTGACCGGTTGGTATCAGAGCCATCGATCTTAGCGAATTGGGTATTAAAAGATAATACCCAATCTTCGATCCAAGCATAGAAAAAATATTTATACTTGTTTATTTGAATATGAATAAGATTGGTTGGTAACCCTTTCTTTCCCTCTACTCATTCTAAACCACCCAAAAGATGTCTTTCAACAAGATGATGAAGAGTTATATAAGAAGAGCAAAGCAATCTGGAATACTCGAACCATTTGCAAAGGATAACATGAGTGAAGACTACTATGAAGCATTTTTCAATAAAGATGTGGAGCATGACCGAACCAAACCATTTTGTTTTCCCGGCACCGAGCAAAGTCCAATCAATCTACCCGATATTCCATCCATGCAAATAAGAGATCCGCCACGACACTCAAGCTACCATCCCTCAAGTGTACCAACATACCATCCATCAGAGATACCGACGTATCAACCATCGGAGATCCCACCGTATTACCCATCAGAGATTCCAACATATGTACCGACGAATCCCCATCCGTCATACTTTTTCCTCGCCAACAAACAAGTAAAGGAGGAACCCAAGTCTCTCTCATCAGATTGAATGCAATGCCACTCAGACCAACGAAGATGGCATACCGGAACCTCTACCATGGATTCAATCGACTCACGTCCCAACAAAGAAGGATCATCCCACAAACCTAAAATGAGAGTAATGACGCCACATGAAAACCTCCACATATCACCCATGGAGGAATCAAATCCTGAGGAAGATCCGGAAATGGAAGAAGAATCCGAGGAAGAACCTGAGGAAGAATACCCCGATAATCCCAATGAAGAAACAACACTGAATGCGGAACTCACCGATGATAATCCGCATGGACAAGGACATGCGCAACCTTACTTGGGATACGGCTCTATGGATCCTTACTTGAAATTTCTCCAATAACTTAAGGGCAAGACGTCATCAAGCTTTCCAACATATCAAGGTGTAATTCCATCAATTGAAGAGCAAGCCAACGAAATTCGCGAGCAGAACGAAGCTGCCGAGGCATTCTTCAATTATCCCTCTGATGTGATCGCATCTCTGTATCCAGATCCAAGAAACCATTATGATGTAGTGATAATGGGTTACCGCGACCCACCTCCAAAGTACGGATACCCTAATGAGATCCCACAATCACAAGAGGAGCACCTGGATCGAGCCTTACACGAGATTGATGACCTTAGGAAGAAAATTGTTGTGGATGAGAAGAAAAAGAAGAATATAGGAGACAAGCTTCTTCGAAAATGTAACAAGTTGTCCAAGGTAGTGAGAAAGTTTATGAAGGATTAAAGGATATGTGATGAAGAGTTGAAGTTATGGAGGGTTATGTGTTAAATTAGCATGTATGATATGTGTAACAATGATGCAATAAAAATATGGATAGGTTTATATATATATATATCAAGTAAACGATATATATATGTGTGATGTAAATAAAATATATATATCATTTTATGATATATATATATGTGATATAAATAAAGATATGTTTTAAGAAAGGAAATTTGCTAAATTTCAGATAAAAAGAAATTTGAAAAAGAAAAGAGAAAATGTCTCAATCAAGTAATAATCATGAAGCTTCTTGAAAAGAAGCTGACAAAAGAAAAGAATAAGGGAAAAACCCCGAAAAAGAACAAAAAGAACCAATTCCTGATAAATATATAAATCAAATTCAGAAAATGATAAAAGATGCGGTTAGGGAAGAATCCGAGGCTAGATCTCAATCTAGGAAATCTAGAAAATCACAATCTGTTGAACCCTCTCGAAAATCCTAGACCTTCTCATATGGAAGAAAGTGTTCATGAATCGAATGCTGATGGTGGAATTAGGCAAGAATTTAAGAAATTAAAGACAAGTGGATGTTCATTCAAGGATTTCAAGTATTATGGACCGAAGGAATTTCATGGTGACAAAGGAGCCATTACGACTGTGAGGTGGTTTGAATAAATGGAATCTATTGTGATAATAAGTAAGTGTTCCGACCAAGAGAAAATTCAATATTATGCCCTTATGTTCAAAGGTGAAGCGTTGGAGTGGTGGAACACATTGATTCAGAGTAGAGGAAGAATAGTGATGTACAATCTGTCTTGGGAAGAATTTAAGGAGATGCTAATGGCGAAGTTCTATCCAATGCATGAGACTGACCAAATCCAAACTAAATTTCTGAATCATAAATTCACTGGAACGAATCTTCGTGAGGACAACTCCAAATTCCATGAATATTGTCGCCTGGTTCCCCAGCTAGTTAACCCCGAGTTCAGCAAAGTCACAAGATATATATGGGGACTACCATGAGATATTCGTGACATGGTGAGGTCTCACTTACCACAAACCGCCGACTCCGCAATGGAATTGGCTGGTTACTTGATGGGCGGAATGATCCGCAACAAAGAGGAGGATAAAAAGGTCATAACAACGCATGATCCAAGAAAAGGAGGAAGTGCCCAATTCAAGGGCAAAGGTGTGAAACAACGCAAGTTAGGATTCAATTCCAACCCTCAATGTAAGATTTGTAAGAAGTATCATAGGGGACGATGTCATTTCACTCCATCTGTCTGTGAATCATGTCATAGACTCGGCCACGTAATGGCCGATTGTTGGAAGAAAAAGATTACTTGCTACAATTGCAAGGAGATGGGGCATCTTAGCTTCGAATGCCCTAAAATCAAACCCGCGACTGGTGGTGCGGGTGGAAGTGGTTAAAAGAATGAAGCCAAGAAAGGCAACGCAAGAGTCTTCGTTCTTGATGCCATGCCGGAAACCATTACCGGTACGTTCCTAGTTAGCGACATGTATGCTAGAGTTTTGTTTGATTCTGGTGCGAACTTGAGTTTTATAGATTATAACTTTTATAGTCTATTAAACGAACCTTTAACCAAACTTAATAAAACTCTAAGCGTCGAGACCGCTAGTGGTGAAATTGTTAAAATCTCTGAAGCTCTAGAAAACAGAAAAATTTATTAGTTGGTTATGTTCTGCCTATTCAATTGTTGCCTATGACTCTTGCTGGTTTTGATATTGTACTGGGTATGGATTGGTTATCCGACAACCATGCTCGTATCCTTTGCAATAGCAAGACCGTTGAACTTCAAGCCCCTGATAAACGAACCATTCGAATTGAAGGAGATAAAGACGCTCGCCGAGTTAACCTAATCTCCATGATAAGGGCTAACACATGTTTAAATCAAGGATTCTTAGCATTCATGGCCTATGTCACCGAAGAATCTAAACCGAAAGAAATCAAAGGTGTTCCTATTGTTTTTGAATTTTCTGAATTTTTTCCCGACGAACTTCCTGGAATTCCTCCCGGTCGTGAAGTAGAGTTTAGGATCGATCTTATTCCCGATACTGCTCCGATCGCTAAAGCACCATATCGTTTAGCGCCAACCGAGATGAAGGAACTAAAGAAACAACTCGACGAACTTCTCGAAAAAGGCTTTATACGACCAAGTTCATCGCCATGGGGAGCGCCAATTCTTTTCGTCAAGAAGAAAGATGGATCAATGCGTATGTGTATCGACTACCGAGCTCTCAACAAAGTCACAATCAAGAATCGCTATCCACTACCTCTAATAGATGATCTCTTTGACCAACTTCAAGGCGCAAGCTTCTTTTCCAAAATCGATCTTCGTTTCGGTTATCACCAACTCAAAGTTCAATCCAAAGATATCCCGAAAACTGCATTCTGAACAAGGTATGGACATTATGAGTTCACGGTTATGCCGTTTGGACTTACTAATGCTCTAGCCGCGTTCATGGATATGATAAATTTGTTATCGTATTCATTGACGACATACTCATTTATTCTAAGTCTAAGGATGATCATGAAAATCACCTCCGAACCTTACTAGAAATACTAAGGACTGAGAAGTTGTACGCTAAGTTCTCAAATGTGAATTTTGGCTACCCGAAGTGCAATTTCTTGGTCATATCATCAACGTGAACGGTATTCAAGTTGATCCCACTAAGATTGAAGCTATCTCTAAGTGGGAGATTCCAAAGTCGCCAACTAAGATCTGAAGTTTCTTAGGTTTGGCCGGCTACTATGGAAGGTTCATTGAAAACTTCTCCCGAATTGCTGTTCCCCTAACCTCTTTGACTCGCAAGAATATCAAGTACGAATGGGGAGCGAAGCAACAAGAGGCGTTTGATATACTTAAACAAAAACTCACCCAAGCACCTATACTGGCCTTGCCAAAAGGTATTGAGGATTTTGTAGTCTTTAGTGACGCATCTCATTTGTGTTTGGGATGCGTACTAATGCAACGCAAGAAAGTGATCGCTTATGCCTCTTGTCAACTTAAAGTGCACGAAAAGAACTACACAACTCATGATCTAGAGTTAGGCGCCATAATATTTGCTTTGAAAATATGGAGGCACTATCTCTATGGATTAAGATTTATCATGTATACCGATCACAAAAGTTTAAAACACATACTCGAGCAAAAATATTTAAACATGCGTCAAAGGCGCTGGATGGAAACATTAAATGATTACGACTGTGAAATTGTCTATCATGAAGGGAAGGCCAACGTTGTGGCCGATGCACTAAGTCGTTAGGAACATGAAAAACTAAAAAGAGTACGAGCGTTAAGGTTATAACTCCAAATCGATCTCATTGAACAAATCAAATCCGCTCAAACTCAAGCGATCAATGAAAACAAGATCTCCGACGAAAAACGTAACGGAACCATTGACTCGCTAGTCAAAGGTGACGATGGTATCCTTAGAATGGGAAACCGGATTTGGGTACCAATCGTTGGAGATTTGCGTGGGAAAATTTTGAATGAAGCTCACAAGTCCAAGTACATGATGCACCCCGGTAGTAACAAAATGTACCAGAATCTCAAACCTAACTACTGGTGGAATGGGATGAAAAAGGGCATCGCTTCGCATGTGGCGAAATGTTTAACCTGTTTGAAGGTCAAGGCTGAACACCAAAAGCCTTCAGGGTTGCTCCAGCAACTTGAACTTCCTGTATGGAAGTGGGAGTTAATAACTATGGATTTCATTACAAAACTCCCGAAAACGACTCGTCAACATAATGCTATTTGGGTCATAGTGGATCTATTAACAAAGTCCGCACATTTCATACCTATCAATGAGTCGTACTCAACGGATAGTCTAGCGCGAACCTATATGAACAACATCGTTGCTTTGCATGGAGTACCGCTATCTATAATTTCTGATCGAGACAGTCGTTTCTCGTCTCATTTCTGGAATAGCTTCTAGCAAGCGTTAGGCACCAAGCTGAACCTTAGCACCGCCTATCATCCACAAACTGATGGACAAAGAGAAAGAACAATTCAAACGTTGGAAGATATGCTCCGCGCTTGTGTAATAGACTTAGGTGGAAGTTGGGATGACCACTTACCCCTAATGGAATTCTCGTATAACAATAGTTATCACACGAGTATTCAAGCCACACCATTCGAGGCGTTATATGGATGAAAATGTAGAACGCTGTGTGCTGGTCTGAAACCGGAGATAATAAATTGCCGGACCCGAGATAGTCCAAGAAACCACCGACAAAGTTCTTCAAATCCGAGAACGACTTAAGACGGCACGTGATCGCCAAAAGAGTTACGCCGATGTCCGTCGTAAGCCGTTGGAGTTCAATGTTGGTGACAAAGTTCTTTTGAAAGTCTCGCCTTGGAAAGACGTAATTCGCTTCGGCAAGAAAGGAAAGATAAGTCCTCGATTCGTTGGACCCTTTGAAATACTTGAACAAATTGGTACTGTTGCATACCGATTGCGACTACTCGAGGAAATGCAAGGGATACACGATGTATTCCATGTTTCGAATCTGCGTAAATGTTTAGCCGACGAATCTATATCAATGCTATTAAAAGATGTAGAAATAAACGAGAATTTAAAATTCATCGAAAAACCAATTCAAATAGAAGATTCGAAAACAAAGAAATTAAAAAGACGAACGTTGAAAATTGTGAAAGTTAAATGGGACTCACGAAGAAGGCCCGAGTATACATGGGAACTCGAATCCGAAATGAAAAAGAAATACCCCCACTTGTTCTAATGAAGCAATCTCGAGGACGAGAATTATTTCAAGGTGGGGAAGATGTAACATCATGAAAATTCGAGTTAAAAATGCCAAATTTCCAAAGTCAAGGGATCAATGCAGCCAAACTTTCAAACTCCGAGGACTAAAATGAAAAACCTGATTCTTCGGCTGATCGCGATACCCGACGGCCTTAGGGTCAAGGTCATCGCGTATCGCGATGACCTATCTGACACAGCGTGACACGTGTACCACGTGGCAAACGGTGACACTAGGTATTGCCACGCGTCACCACGTGGCAGAACGATTGACACGTGTCGCCACGTGTCAACACGTGGCACACCGCCTGCCACGTGGCAGGTCTAAAAGGTGACTGGGACAAGCAACGTCGCGATACACGACGGGCTTCTCAAAGGCCATCGCGTATCGCGATGGGCCTACTGAAAATGCCTATAAATAGCGGCCATGGGTGTCTCATTCCATCCATCCCAAATCTCAGCTCTCAATTCTCTCACTAAAAACCAATCTCTCACTAACTCGAAATCTGTGCCTCGATCCCTTGTTTCCCGTACCATGACCTCGATTCTCGTGCCATATCTCGATATTCATGCCATAACCCTGAAGACATATTAAAGGAGGAGGTGTTATAATCCCGACGACTCGCCTCGTAAAGCGTGACGGCGTGAGAAGGAGTATTGGTGTACTAAAAATTGTGTGCAAGAGAAAGTGTTGATCGAAGAAGATAAAGAAACACAAAGCGGCAATGAAGTGCTGCTCAAGTATATAGGGTTTGATAAGCCGACAAAGGTAGGCGTAATGCTCAAATAAAATAATAATAAAACATTATAAAAGGCTTAACACCCTAAGTTGAGGTTATGCTCGATACCTCGATAAAATAAAAGAAAATATAAAAAAGAAAAGAAAAGAAAGAAATTTAAATATATATGTATGAATATATATATATATATATATATATGTGTGTGTGTGTGTGTGTGTGTGTTTGTGTACAATTCTTTGTTATAAATATTATTTAAGTAATAATGAGTATTCTTAAATAATAAAGAAAAGAAAGATATACGTTTCTTAAAGAAGAAGAAACGTAGGGTTTAATAAAATAAGTATAACTATAGGTTATCTTATAAAAAGAAAGAAAGAAATTACTTTTTAACTAAAGGTTTTAAAGTAAGAAAATATATATAATCAAGGTGACGATTATAAACAAGACTAAAGGTCTTAAGCCAGATTGTATATCCGATTAACAAAAGGTTATACTCGTACTATAGGTGCGAGATAGCAATGGGAAAGACCCTCGGACGGTGTTTGAAGCCGATCCAAATTGAAAAGGTGAATACGCCCCAACTTTACAAACTTGTTTTCAAACGAGTCAACTATGTTAAATGAAAAGGTTTACATGAGACTATGTGTCTCTAAAACATTTATAAACAAGAGTAAAAACCTAGCCCTCAGGCTGTAGTATACATTTGTCTGGATCCTTACATATGTGGTAAATGCGGTGGGCACATCGCACCACGCTTGGTCACGACCTCACGCCACGAAGGGCCGGACCCAAGTATGTCCGAGTGAGACTGACCATGTGTATATATATGGTACCCAAGTAATGTCGAAACGCTGCGGTGCTTCGCTGCAAAATCTCAATCAATTTGGTTCGTAACAGAATTGTCAGATCCAAAGCACGGGGTCGTTCCTGGCAACTTCTTGGCTATAAATTGCACCTCTTGCCAATGCATTCCTTACACAAAACCAAACATAAACTCTTCCCTCTAAGAAATCAAAATGCCATCTGAGATGAGCAATGAATTTCTGGTTCCTCGCCAACCGAGAAACGAAACCCGACACATTTCTAAAAGCGAGCTACTCATCAAACTTTAAGAGCTCGTGAAGGAACTCACCGAAATGAATCTACTTGCAGAAATGCGTCTCATCCAACTCACCTAGTCAGTGGAAAGCATGAAAATGGAACTAAAGGACATCAATGAACAACTTCAATTTCAAGTTCTTCGTTTCCCCTACTTTCCTCCACCCGGGCCGTTCGATGGAGGAGATCCATTTAGAGGAATTTGGAGACAATTTTTATCTTTTCATGTGTAATCAAGTGCATTAAGCACAAAGTTTAGGACTTTCGGGCTTAAACCGACTTAATTTCATGTTTTAGGATATTCGGGTTTGCCCCGATTCTATGTTTAGGACCTTATTATTAATGAAAAAGTAATTTTAGGATGTTAAAAATGCTTAATTAACATCTTTAACATCATTCCGAAAATTCATACTCTCACGTTTTGCTGAAAAATTAAAAATAAAATTCCAGTGACAAAAGCTCGGGTCGTGTCTCTCTTTACACGGGGCCGAAAACTAAATTCATTTGTTGTTGAATTGGGTCAAAACACGGAAACTAGGATGTTTAATTGTTAAAGTCTAGGGTTTTGATTTGTTAAATAGTTTGACCCGATTAGAACTTAGGATTGAAAGAGTTTGTAAAGAAAAATCATTCGGGTTCAGGTCTTGAACAACCCATACCATGAAAATCAAACCTACATGATATTTCTCAAGAACTGGGTTGAATTGCAAGTTCGAATCTTAACATTTTCCAAAATCGGATTAAAAACACGGGTTGTGTTTATGCAAAACACGCCCCATGGTCAACAGCAGGTCAACCAAAAGTCAAAATTGGTCACAATGGTCAAAATTGCAAAAACCACATAAACATGGGGTCGTGCCTCATGAGGCACGGGGCCGTGCTTCACTCTATGTTCCATATTTTCAGTTAAATTTCGTGATTATCTGCCTAATATTGTTCTAAAACTGCAGATGGCTGAATATGGGGACGAGGAGCATGCTTTCTTGATCTTTCTCGAGAATACAATGTGAGATAGGATCACCCAACACAGATTAGACTATTTGAACAACCAATTTCCAGAGCCGAACTTCTACGCGTGTACCGAAACCTTGAAGAAAGTAAACCAATGAGGAAGGTAAAAAAGGCTTGTTATAGGGCCATGGGCACGTGTTCTAAAACAAAAAGACAAAGGAGTGACCGAATTGACTAAAGAATTTTTAGCCTCATTCTCAATAAAAACAAAAGACTTATCTATGTGGGACAAAGAGGCTATCGAGTTCTGGATCTGTGGAGTATGGTACAAAACTACGACCACGTAGCTTGGGATCGGTTTGGGCATTTACACGACTGATGAAACCGATTCTTTCCTATGGTATGAGGCCGGGACGACTTTTGCATATGAGGATGGTGAGGAATCAAGTGAACCAGGAAACACCAGTATACAAGCATGGGAAAAGTTGAGTTATGGAGATGAACGCTACTATCCAAGCAGCACCAAGAGCACCGCCTTACGTGACCCGCTGATGCGGTACATTCACCGCCTGCTGAGCCACACTGTCACTCAGCGTGGCCAGAGCGAGGGGTCGTGGGATTGAGAAATTTATGGGCAGTTTATTGCATTAAGAATCAGGTACCATGTAACATCACGTACCTATCCTGTCAACTGTATAGAACGAATGCAAATGCAGAAAGCCCGAATACCCCGATATTTGGTGATGCATGGATATATAAGCTCTACAAAGCTTATGGTGCAGACAGAGAAGGAACACTTAGCCCGAGCCCAATCCCACTCGATCTCAACCTTTGTATCAGTATGCAGATGGTCCAGCAGATTGACCAAAACCCATCACAGTGGAGGTTTCAGGATGCCCTCAACCAAGTCTGGGATACTGAAGACCCCGCTAAGATGACCATTACCTAAGAGGAGGACCGGATCACCACCACGTCAGACCCACCATCGTAGTTAGGGCGGCCCACCATTATCAGGAGTCGGCCCCAGCTCATCATATCACAGCCAGTATTCCTTCGAGGGGCTATATGGGCTCATTGACCAGTTCCAGACTCACACTACCGCCTCTTATAACAGGTTATCAGGGAAAATTGCTGCATCTGATGCATAGCGTGCCGCAGAGTAAGCGGAGACAATGTGGGAGATTCGTCAGTTGAATGAGCTCATGGATTGGCAGTGGGGACCCTTTGACCCAGAGCACCCAGGTAACTGACGAGCATCGGCGATTGTAGTTCTGGTATGGGCATGGACATGGGTGGTAGTACTTGTTGACATTATTATTATTATTATATTTGTTTGAGACAATTTCTATTTGGTTGTTTGTTTGTTACTTATTATGGCCGGGGGTGTCGAGACGTTTGACTATGGACTTATTTAGCCCGTGTGGGTAGGGTATGGATGATTTAATACCCAATTTTCAGTAGTATTATGCTTTGGATGTTTGTTGGTTGTGTGCAGTTTTTATTGTTTAGATACACTACAGGAAAACAGACGAAAAACAGGCGACGCTCTGTCGAAATTTCGTTAACCCGTAGGGAAGTTCCTTTCCATTTTATCCACCATACTTCATATGAATCTTTTCACATTGAGAACAATATGAGACTCAAGTGTGGGGATGTGAATTACTTGACCAATTGCTTACTCAACTAATTATAAGATTCTCTAATAAAATTTTATTTTTTAGTTAAGAAAGACTTTTTTTGACAAAAAAAAAGAATATCCAAGAAATTATTTTACAAATAACCAACTAAAAATCTACTATAGCCAAAAAAGTGAAAAGGTAAAAAGAAAGTTTTGTAATATTGAGAATAAATTTATGCAAAATATGACGTTTATACTAGGGGTGTGCAAATACAAGAAACCGGACCGACCCGGGTTTAACCCGACCCGACCCATGAACCAAAACCATTTAAAAACTGGAACCGATGATCAGACCGACATATGCACTTCGGGTTTCCTTGATTTCGGTTTCAGTTAGGTCTTCTAACGGGTAAAGACCGAGACCGATAAGTTATTGATGAAGATGAAGGAACTACATGACCAAACTATCAGTACAATAGAGTGACCAAGATCAGATGGTTCAGTGCTTGAGTTCCGGCGACTTCACGCTTTGCAAATCTTCGTGGAGGTGGTTAAGACGCTTTGTTCTTTTCTCATAAAACACGATGAAAAGACCTTTATTTAGCACGTCACACATGAATCCACCATGGTCAAACTCGTGTACTCTTTGTTGACCACCCTATATCCAGTGTTCTTTTTTGTTTATATTTTACTGAGAGTGGGGATGGAAGGATGATTGATGATGTTCTTCTATGGTGATGGTATAATGGATACTACTAATATAAAAAACGTTTTTATTAGACTTATTGGGAGTTGGAGTACAGATTTGCACCGATTAGAAGTTTAAACTTTAAAGATACATTAAACTACATTTCATTCATTTTTCAAGTCCGGCTTCATATTAAATATTAATGATTACATTTTGTCGGTTATCGGGTTTCATTGGTTTTTAAGTAATTGGGACCGATAAACCGACCGAAACCGATAATGCAATGAAACTATGGACCGATTTTATGCTTGCAATTTAGGGTCGGTTCGGTTTCGGGTAAAATCGGTCCGGTTATTCAGGTTTTTTCGGGCCGGACCTAATTTTGCACACCCCTAGTTTATACCCAATCCTTCTGTTACTATGAGATGAACCTCATGTCGTATAAATAATTTTTTCGGAAGCTTTGAGTGGGTCATATGTTTCGTGTGATTTAGAACTTGTCGCAGATGTTCATATCAAGAACGCACGAAACGTTGTGTGAAGAAGGTAATATTATCACAATTCCTTTAAACCATTCTCCAAATTACAACACAATACCCAAAAAAACCTTACCCCTTTATCCCTTACTGGTAAAATACAACACTTTTCTTTTACCGGCAGACCCTAAAGAACTGGAAATGCATTCTTTCGATTTCAATTTCCTTCGTTGCATACATTTCGCAAAACTAGGTTGCCTCCAGAACTTAGGGAGATAATCTTTCTCTTTAGCAATGAGGTGGGGAAACAGTGGCGCTAAGACGAATAAAGGCCACCATTTTGTGGAGTTTCCGAAAGCGCAATGAAAAGAAGAGCAAAAAAGATACGAAAGATGCTTAGAATGCGGAAAATGGTTCCACGAAGGAAGATGTAGAAAAAGTCGAACTCAGTCTCAACATGAATATACTGAACTAATGAGGGTGGGGGCTATTAGGCTCAAAACCAAACGATCGATTAGAGTTAGGAGTTATGTTCAGTGCAGGATTGAGGAAGAACTTATTCAAATCCTCGATAAAACTGGTCTTGACGTTCTGACCTTAAAAGAGTCACTAGGTTACTATAAAAAAAATCAACAATCGGGAGAAAGGAGCTAACCATTGAAGACATCTTAAGACTCCCGACAATCAGTAGAAGTTGTATTTACCATCATCATTAACCTAAACTCTTGAACCACCACAAAATACCAAATCCCTACTCAAACAAAACCAACTCATATTACCTTCTGATCTATGAACCCCTTCACAGAGGTGGATATTTGAACTTGTTACAAGCTTAGCTATTAAATGTCACATTTTGGCTAAGAGTGTTCACATAATACATCACAGGTATGATCAGATATAAAACCGAGTGTGAGTGAACATTGTGAGAACGTGACGTTTTGCATAAACGGAAGCTCATAAAAACAAATCGCCTTATTTATATATCACTACATATATTCCTATGATTTAAGGTTGGTTATTTTTCCCATTTTCTTTGAACTCTTTTGGGGATGTTCTAAGCTATGGTCATAACTTACTATTTTTAGAGAATATTTATAAGTAGCTTGCTTGAGGACAGGTAAGGTTCAAGTGTGGGGATGTTTGATGTATATAAAATTATACATCTTTTTAGCATCAAATAATCTCTAAAAACTGCAACTTCTATCAAATAATATAGTTTAAATAGCTACTTATCATGTTAAAATGTATTTTCAGGTAAACCCAAGCCTCAAACGAACAAACATACGAAAATCCAAAGAAAAATCAAAGAAAACCCAAGAAAACACTGAAACACGCCCTCATGCTTCATGGAACACGCCCCCATGCTTTCCTGCGCAAGAAAAGACAAAATACTGGACAGCTGGACACGGGGTAGTGCCCTAGTAAGCACGGGGCCGTGGTCACCATTCAGAAAAGACAAAAGAAATATAACAAGACACCCAAAAACAATGGGTCGTTCCACATGAAGCACGCCCCCGTGGTTAGTCATCATGCACGATCTGACAGAACATTAAATGCGACTAGACACCTGGACACAGGGGCGTGCCTCCCTCTACACGGGGTCGTGCCTGATCCTCCAGACTGCCTATAAATAGAGGAGCATGTTCCACTCATTTGGTGTGCCTGAAGAAAACTTCTATACATGTTTCTCTTATAAAAACACACACTTTACACTCATATTGAAGGTCTTGTGTAGAATTTGAAGGCTTGGAGGTTTTCATCACCATCATCCATCACCATTAAATAAGGAGGATTCATCCACATTTGGTTAGATTGTTCTAGTTTAATCATGTGTTTGTTTTCTTCATCTCTTTTGATGTTCATAACCATGCTCATTTTGAGCTAAACTCCATTATCATCTAATTTCTATGAAGAAGCTTTGTTTTACATGATGATTATATTAAACATGTGATTTAGTTTGGTAAAGTACATGGTTATTTTGCAATTATCCTTTGATGAAAAATGTTTTATCACTTTAACTCAATACATCGAGATTGATGATTAACAATCATTCATGATTCACTCATGTTCTTGGATACTAGAAATGGTAAAAAGAATACCTTGATAACTTATTCAAGATAAAACATGGATCCTTATATTGTACTTAGAAATGATGAGATATAAGCTATTATCTATTTCTCTAGTTTTGGTAATTCTAAAATAGCATTGTTAACACGATTGCTTAGGTTATCATGCTAGTTAAAGAAATCATATGTTAATGAAATGTGTAATTATAACATAATTAAATCAACCAAGGGGAGGTTGTGTGAGTTAACTACAATCACCCGAAGTTGTTAGAATTGGTATTTGAGAAATCGAAGTCAGTCCTAATCTTTCTACTTTACTAAACTACTTGCCTACTTAAACTGACATTCTCGTGGTAGCATGAGATTAAGCAAGGATGGACGTGAAAATATGCATGCTACTTTCTTTTATGTCATAGAATATTTCCACTTAGAAATGTGGGACTATTCTATCATATATTATTAAGGCAAGTTTATCACATGTTTACTTATTAATCATCAAGGAAGAATAGTGTGGATTCTTAATTTTAGATGGTAACCTTCATATAATTGATTTACTAATTTAGAATTTCTCTTCTTGTAACATATATATTATATATAAGTATTTTTATGAAAGTTTAAAAATCAACTCCAAAATGATTAAACTCTCCGATTGAAGTGAAACGAAGATTCATTATTAGAAACATTTGTGTCAACGGATCGATACTTGGTTCTTACTCTATTCTACATATATGATAGGTACACTTGCCTATTTTGTGTGTGTTTAGTCTTAGTAGAAATCACTTTTATAAATTTATAGCATAATCTTGTGCAAAAGCTAAAATCCCATTCCAACTATTTTTTAACCACACCGCACGCACACATCAAGCATACCCCAAGCCCAAAACCATCGAACATCGACCAAACAACTATGCATTTACTTTGTCGACAACAATAATCATACCCCTCCCCTCTCGTATTTGGTTTATAGACATTTCCTAAACTCTCCCCCATGGAGGAATTCAATGGTAAAGTGGTTAGGGTAATTCCCTCAAACCGAATTGTACATAAAAAACCAAAAAAAAATGTTTATTTAATTAATGCATAATAGTTAGGGTTTTGAGATTAACATATCATAGCGAACATCTTGGTCGAAATCAACATTAGGAGGTCCTATATCCCACATTTCCATGTTTTCTCAAGAAATCGATACACTAAATCGCCTGTGTGTTCTTCAAATCGTGGTGTTGTTCTTGATTCGTCGAACTCTAGGGTTGTAGATGGCTAAACGATATTGATTACATCTAAAAAGACTATTATAACCCTCACGTAATGTCTAAAAAGACATTTATGACCCTCACGTAAGGGAAACGTGATAATGAAAAAGGGGGCATACTTATTGGCTAATGTCAAAAATTTGATGACTAAATTGACAATATTTCAAATTTTGGACTGAAGTGGCAAAAGTATCAAACCACATGGACGAAAATGACCATTATTTAAAAATAAAAAGGAGAAACACAAAAATACCCTTAAACTAATGGCATAGTTGGATGTCGTTAGACGGGGGACGTAATTGTCTAACGTTTAAATCTATGAGGATTAAATTGACAAAATTTCAAACTTTTGACTGAAGTGGTAAAAGTAGCAAACAACAATGACGAAAATGGTCATTAACTCTTTTGGTTGTTTACATACAATTTTTTTCTCAAACTGTTCTAATCTAAGAAAGTTCCAACAGCTAGTTGGGTGATATCAACGACTGGGTCACACTTTTTCATGAAGGCATTAGGGGGAAGGGGTACTCATGGATATTACCCATGCACCGGTTAATCATGTACCACTGCCTCAATTCTACCATTAGTTACCCACAAACCACAAAATTATTGGCAAAACCTACCCACAAGCACCCTAGAACTTTATTAATTCATTTTAATTCTTCAATGGTCAACAATAAATTAATTTTGTTTGACAAACATTTGTCATAAAATGAAGCCATGCACCTTACCCACATAAGATGAGGTGGCGTTAAGTTAATGCCCTACCCATATGGGGGGCCTCATCTCTTCCAAATACCCTTACATC
The DNA here is from genome assembly GCF_021521415.1 of Bidens hawaiensis. Lineage (NCBI taxonomy): Eukaryota > Viridiplantae > Streptophyta > Magnoliopsida > Asterales > Asteraceae > Bidens > Bidens hawaiensis. The sequence goes on along the minus strand of NW_027497204.1, from coordinate 102,070 downwards.
TAACAGTAGCAACACAGGATTAAATGTTAAGAATTGAAAACATATATTCTCAAAGAAATAGTAAGGCCAAACTCTAAATAATTGTTGACATCATGTTTGAACGAGCTTTGCAAATGGCTTGTAACGGCTCTAATTTCGCCATGGACAAGCCGTAAAAAGCAGTCATGTCGATCTCTTCAATGCTTACCTTCTCCCACTCGAATGCTTGAATCAAGGTTCCCAAAGCCAACCCAAGGACACAATACCCTAAATTGGTTCCAGGGCATCCACGTCTACCAACACCAAACGCGAGCATTTTGTATTTATCCTCGTCTCTTCTATCAAATCTTTCGGGCATAAACTTTTCAGGTTCATCCCACAAAATAGGGTCCCTCTGAATAGCCCATGCATTAACCATCAACATTGTTCCACGAGGTACCGAATAGCCACCAATTGTGATATCTTGGAAAGCTTCGCTTGGAAGTAGTAAGGGAAGAGTTGGATATAAACGTAGACTCTCATTTATAACGTTTTGAAGGTAACTTAATTTACCCAAATCGCTTTCTTGTAACAAACGGTCAGAGCCAACATGAGTGTTGATTTCGTTCTTGATCGTTTGCATAGCATTCGGATTGTTAAGCAACACCGTCATAGACCATTCAAGTGTTAAGTAAGGCGTTTCTGTACCCGCAATCAACATAATCTGAATATGTTAAGACACAAAGGTGGTTAACATCCTATTTAAATATTCCGACATGTAAGTAGATAGTAAGATGTGTGAGTTCTTTTAGCTTTAAATTGAGTGACATTTAATTATGTATAAATAATGAGATTGTATATCTTAAAAAAGAAAACAAATATATACAATGAGAGTAAACTGCTTATACAGTTATACATAATAAAATATATATAGACCACTCCATCTTGAACGTAAATCTAAAAGTCAGACTAATTAAACAAGATTGACAATATAGGTATATATTTAAAAAGATTTGACAATATAGTTCAAAAAGTCAGGCTGAAGAAACAAGAACCAATGTTTAGATATTTATTTAAAAATGAGTTAACCCAATCTAATTTTAATGCTAAATATTCAAAAAAATTTAATAAAAAAATATGATAGTCTTTAAGGGTATCCTTTGAGACGGAACACCGCTCTCACAAGCGATAAGGGGGGATTGTCTTGTGTCGCCGGCAAACCTTTAAAGAATATTATTATATTGTGTTGTGTGTGGTATATATATATATAGAGAAAAGGGCTCAAATAAGAATAAGTAGTTTCTTAAGAATGGTAAAACCAACAAATTTTTGACATTTGGCATTACAAATTATTGTGAAAGAACAATTTTAGGAAACTATGTAGGTTATAATGATGAAAGAATAATTTTAGAAAACTATGTCGGTTATTGGTAATTTTAAATCTCAACCATTGATTAACATGATCAAATGGTTATGATTTATTCCTAGTCTTCCTAGGAAACTACTTATTTTTAGGATAACCCTCCCATATATATATATATATAGGGGAAGGTTCATGTACATTTTAGTCTTAACATAAGAACGTAGGAAATAATACCAATTTATAAAAAAAATAAGAACGTAAGAAACTATACCAACTACAATACCAATCTAAATAAACAATGATTTATAATAACAAAGAAAAGAACCTAAAAATTACAACAAAAGAATCAAAATTAAGAACAAAATAATAACAGCAAATACCAACAAATACTTATAACAACAAAAGAAAACATCTAATAATAACAACAAAATATAAATCAGTAAATACTTATAACGTCTCATAATCGAAAATTAGCAAATACGAACAAAAAATAACAACAAACACCTGTAAAAATAAACATAATAATAACAGCAAATTGGTTCTCACCATTTTCATGTTAAAAATAAAATGTATTTGATCCTGTTTATATATATATATATATATATATTGTGGTAGAAAACCACTACACAACTAAAACAGAAACCCACCATTTGTTGATTGGACGTCACATGACACATATCGTCCCATTTTATAGACCCTCCACTACACATAGCCTAATAAATTGACTAGTTTCTATTTAAAAAAAGAAAAAGATCTTTCATTTTACAATGATATAACTTACATGATATGTTTTGACAATACCAATTACCTATCGAAATATAAACGTTGTCTAAAAAAACATAAATCTAAGACTTTCTTTTAAGCATTACGTTTTCAGGGTAACTTCTCAGAAGTACGTACTTGGAAACATGATAGTATATACCTTTATTCAATACTTGAGGCCGGATTTTATTTTAAAATTTTAAAGCAGTTATCTTTATTACCAATGAAATGAAGTTTGGATTGTTATGCCTACAAGGCCAAACGTAGTGGGCTACAATTGAGGGCGATGAGGGGCGACGAGGGGCGCAAACACCGCCCCCGGGATGATATTTGGGCGATTAGGGGGCGGGGGCGGGGTTAGATTGTCGCCGTGTTTGTGTAAAAATAATAATATAATATTATTATGACCGTTAATCAACGGTCAAATATAAAAAAAAATTATTTAATTTAAACAATATATATATATATATATATATATATAAACATACACCTTTCTTCTTCATTTTATATCCATTTCATACTCAAATTCTTCAAAAAATTTAGCAAAATGAATCCTACAAACAACCCGAACCAACCGACACTCGTGGAAGTCGCCGCTACCATGAGAGAAATCATCAAAAAACAAAAAAATGTGTCGAGGAACTCAACGATGTCATGAACGAAACCAACAAACAACACGAAAAGATTGACCAAATGTTGGAATTGCGGGAATTGAGTGAAAAATACGAATCCCTCAAAGCGGCCGGGTCACACGAAGAGGCCGCATTATTGCAACGACAACGAATTGAAAAAATGCGCAAATATTATGGATATTAGTATGTTATTTAGTTATGTTTTTTAATATTTTTAGTTATGTATTTTTTTTAATTTTAATGCATTATTAGTTATGTTTTTTAATTTTTTTTGTATTTCTTTTTAATTTTAATGCATTTTTATTTAATTATTTAAATAAATTGGTTTTTATTTAATTAGTTTAGTTATAAAAAGAAAATAATAAAAAAACACACCGTGGGCCCAACTTGTAGCCCATATACCGTTACACCCTAAAAACAAATTTCCACTCCATGCTGACTGGACGCCACGTGTCACAATTCGCCCCTAATTGTAGCCTTTCCACTACACATGGCCTAAGTGTGTAAGCTTTTTCAAAAGTATAACATGCATATGGGTAAGTACTAGGCTTTCAAACGATTTCAAGTGAGGATCAAACGCTTTATCATTATTTTTTTTAAGTAAACCATATTTTTCACCACATCAAATGATGAAGAGTGTTTTTTATTATAATTACTATTAGTTTGCATTTTATATTGTATAAAATTTAAACTAAATACATAACATACATACTAATTATATATTATTATTTAGTATTTAAATTATCTAAATATATTAATATATAGCATAAATTATATAATATAAAATTGTACAAATATTATATAACATAATAAATTATTTAATACTATATAATATTATGTGATGTTTATAGAGTGTTATTTATTATTAGATGATGTTATTAATAAACATTATAACATAAATATTTATATAATTCTAAATAATATAGCAATTATTTAATAATACATATTATTTTGTAGTATATACTATTACATAATATGTGTTTGAATATATTACAAATGAAATTAACGTGTTAATTATGATAATCAAATAGAGTAATTATATATACAAATAAAGTAATTATGTAATTATATCAAAGAGTAATTATGTAATTACTGTGTGATGTAATTACGTAATTACTCTATTTGTATATATATAAATACTCTACTTAATTCTCACAATTAGCACGCTAATTTTATTTGTACGTTAACTTTTCCCTCCATAATATAATTTAATTATAAATATAATAAAAGATCATTATTGATACATTAACTATAGTAACGTTAGGAAACTAAATAATGTTATAGCATATAATATTATCAAGATATCTATATAATAAACATTTACATTAATTAAATAATGTTATAACATATAATGAAATAAATATAATAAAAAATATTAAATAACTTATAACATATATATAATACTTTATATCTTTAAATAATTTTACATAATATTATCAAGATATTGTAATAAAGTATAAATGAAACTGTAATCTTTTATATAATGTTGGATAATATTATATTAATACTTGTTATTAAATCTATTAAAAAACACTCGAAAGTGTGATTTTACGTAAACGATTTTAAAAAGGTGATCTACTATGTGCTGTTTGGTCTTTTCTAAATTTTCTTGCTATTAACTTTTTGATGTGTTTCAAATCGTCAAAAATATTACAAAACTAGAAAGAAGCTCAGGTCTTTTATGATGTGATTTACCAGACTCGCCGCTCCCTGCACGCAGACGTTCATCTATAACCTCATCAAGAAACTTATCTACCCTCTTCATTAAACCAGTCATCCTCTTCTCAACACCACCAACTCCTAGCCACCCTAAAACCGGCACAAAATCTCCAATATTTTGTGTATGCAAGAGCTTAAACAACTCATCCATCATGTCCCGAAATTCGGACGCTTGCTTTAGATCGCCGATATTAATCTGATCTCCATGGTACCTCTTTCCCATAATTGCCATTGTTGTTATGTTATTCAAAAGGTCTCTAAACCAACACTTAAGATCTATTTTGTTTGATGATTTATTAATAATTTGCTTACACATGAGTTTAACTTCATGTTCACGCAAATGTGTGGTGGCATCGAGCCGAGTGGCTGATAAGAGCTCTGAAGCAGCCACCCGACGTAAAGCACGCCAAAGGTGGCTATACGGGGCTGCACCCATGGTGGTGTAATCATAATTGAAGTGTTTAGCCGAAGGTGTTAATGGTCGATTGGCTAACGCTATGTCGTTTGTTTTGGTAAAGCATTCTTTGACGAGGGACGGAGAGGTGATGATTACTGCCCTTCGGACACCGAAGCGAAGCATCATCAGAGGACCATATTTTTGAGAGAGGGTAAGTAGTGTTTCATGAAGGGGTTGCTTAAGTAGGTAAAGGTGACCGAGAATAGGAAGTGATGGAGGGCTTGGGGGTACGTTAATAAGGTTTGATTTGGTTCTTTTTAGGGTGATCATATAGATGATTATAATAATGGAGAGAATGAAAATGAAGACATTTGTTTCCACCATTTTTTTTAAATATTTAGTGATGTCTTCAACTATGATGTTTCATATTTATATCGAAAAACTTCCTTAGGAATGAAAAAAATGTTATTTTAATTTCATGAGTAATTATTTAATATTTAATGTATGTTTTGACGTCTGTGAGAGTACACTGATTTATTCAATTATTTAACCATTATATTTGGTAACGGAAATGCCGGTTAACTGACTAAGGAAATTGAAATTTCAAATACGTTTTTATTTCTTTTTGGTAAAGTTTTAATGTCAATGCATTCACAAAGTCAATGATCATTAAATTTTCTATACTATATTGGAATTGTGTAACACCTACATCTTTCACGTTATGTCTAATACTCTAATTTACATCAATGACATGTGATATGCCATTCTGTTCTAATTATATTTCAATCTCCAAATGCCCATCTTTCACCCCAATCTATATATATTAACCATCTTATTTTATTTATGTAACTAAATTAATTTGAATTACTTTCAAATAAAAAAGAATATAACATTCAATACGTACAAATTAAAAGTTGCAACATTAAAAATTAAGAAAAAAAGAATGAGATTAAAAATAAAAACTAAATGGAAGATTAAAAATTATTTAACTCACTGAGTTGCGGCGAGTCGGTATTCTAAATATGCACAATAAAATTAAATGGCAGAGCCAAATGCGCTTCTCAGTTATGCAGCGCACTAATGAAATGGGTAATTTCGAGTAGGCGTGTTTATTTGTACGTATGCCATCTCTGCTCGATTACTCTTAGGTTCAGACCTAAGAAGGTATAGATGAATAACATTCGATCATAAATAAAAAAACGGTCGAACTTGTTAATGCAGATGATTGACTTGTAAACAACCCAAGTTGTACAGGGCTAATTTTAGCTTGGTAGAGGATGTTGAGTCGGGCCGACTTAGCTTGTGCACTTTCAAGCGTGAGCCCGTACAGACTCTAGCTGGTGAACAACCCCAATTACTTAAGAGGGGGATTTCATTACAACTTTAAAACTATACCTGACAGGTCAAGCGGGTTGGTGTAACAGTTCAAGATGGGTTTGGTTCAATATAGGTCATGACGGTTCTACTTGGAACAAATTTTGGCAAAGATGGAAACGGATCAAGAGGGTCATTTATAGCATGGTCAATTTGGTTCGGGTAATAATGGGTTTCAAACATAATGATGAATTCTAAAATTATTTCAAGAGAGAAATTGGTTCTGCCAAATGAATTAACAAGTTCTATGGTTAGAAGCAAATAATACCAGTATGGTAGTATATTCTCTGACTCCTAACATACTAAAAAGAGAAATGCACTTAATTGAAAAGGATACAAGTTTATTTGCAAGCCAATTAGCAGACAAGTTTTTTTTGGCATTGTTCATACTCTTAATTGAAAAGGAGTTTTCCATGCATCATTGTAACAACAAAAGTGCAGCCTGATGTAGTTAAAAGTTTGAAGATGTTGTCCGTTTATGGTTGTTGATCAAAGAGCATGTCTTATGATAGGGTGCCTTTGACGACACAAGATATAAGCTGGTCGGGAATTAGGCCTAGTGATTTAGATAAGTATAAGGCACCTGAACTTTTTAAGTAGATATCAAGTCCTGATACAAAACATCTATTTATCAACAAGTAGCAACAATAATTTGTAACTATTACAATCTGCATTATTATGCAATTATGTCATTTCAACATGAAATCCTGCAAATTTTGTGTATCTCAATATGGTAATTGTTCAGGGAATATATGGAACATTAATAAAAGGAAGATTTGTCAGGGACATGAAAGATGTACTGAGTACTTGTTGGGTTAATCGGGTTCGTTTACGGGTCACAGGTCAGCATTAGAAGTGGCAAATGGGTTGGGTCGGGTCGAACGAGTCATGGGTTGAAATGAGTCATGGGTCAAAACGAGTTTGGGTCAGAATGAGTTTGGGTCAGAACGGGTCAATTAAAAAAAGGGTTGTTTTGGTTTGGGTCGGAATAGGTTAGGGTCGAGCCTGGTTTTGAGTTTTTGTTTTTTTTTTATGAACAAGAATAATAGCGGAAACATTTTGGTTTTTTTAGATTTTTTGTTTTTTATTTATATTTGAAGTTATGATTTTTTTTTATTTTTTTTGAATTGTTTTAGGGGTTTTCTATTAAGATCAAAAACCCTCAAAAAATATTCAAAGATAATAATAAAAAAAGCTATATCAATCAATCAATCATACCCAGTAAAATCCCACCGACAGCAAAGCTATAAGTAGGGTCTGGGGAGGGTGGGATGTAGGCACACTGTACCTCTATCCAAAGGAATAAAGAGGTGGCTTCCAGAGAGACCCTCGGCTCTAAGTACATGTGTATGAAGCAAAATAAAGGAAATCAAAGTTTAACAGTTATATAAAAACTACTACTAATTATAATAATATTAATAATAAGATCACAGTTTAACAGCTATATAAAAGCTAATAATAATTATAATAATAATAATAATATATGTAAGGGAAATACCATTATGGTATGTGACCTAAATAAGTTAAGTCTAAGCCCTAAGGTATTCAATTCTCTCTAAAAATCCTTAACTTTAATTCTACTTCTCCACGAATTCCTATCCTCAACCATGTCCTCGGAGAGGTTTAGGTCTATCAAATCATGCCTAATCCTCTCATCCCAAGTCAATTTCGGTCGTCCTCTACCCCTCCTCCCCTCTATAGTAATGTTTTCTACGTATCTAACAGGATTCGTCGTCTGTCTTCTCTTTACATGTCCAAACCATCTCAATCTCCACTCTCTTATCTTGTCTGCTATGTTCGCCACCCCTAATCTCTCGCGAAACACAACGTTTCTTATTCGGTCTAGCCTAGTGTGCCCACACATCCAACGTAGCATTCTCATTTCTGCTACCTCCATCTTCCGCACTTGTGCCTTCTTGATGGCCCAACAATCTGTTCCATATAGCATTGCAGGTCTAACTGCCACCCTATAGAATTTTCCCTTTAGTTTAGTCGAGAAACTCTTGTCGCACAATATACCTGTGGCTGCTTTCCATCTACACCATCCTACCTGAACTCGGTGGGTCACATCACTGTCTAATTCCCCATCGCTCTGTACAAATGATCCTAAATACTTGAACTTCGTTACCTGCGGGACCACCTGACCTTCAATTGTGATCTGTGCGTCTTCATTGTCGTTTATCCCACCAAAATCACAGTGGAGGTACTCCGTCTTAGATCGGCTAATCTTTAAACCTTTTGTCTCTAAGGTTGTTCGCCACTCCTCAAGCCTCATGTTTAGATCTTGTTTTTTCTCAGCAAGTAACACAATATCGTCTGCGAACATCATGCACCACGGGAGAGTCCCCTGAATCGACTTTGACAACTCATCCAAGACTACTGCAAAAAGAAACGGGCTCAACGCTGACCCCTGGTGAAGACCTACCTCTACAGGAAAGAAATCAGTATCCCCCACTGGCGCACGGACACTTGTTTCACTCCAGGTATACATATCCATAATTATCTCTATGTATTTCCTGGGCACTCTTCTACCCTCCAAGCACTCCCAGAGCACCTGTCGTGGCACACTGTCGTAGGCCTTTTCTAGGTCAATAAAAACCATATGTAGATCACGCTTCTTCTCCCTATACTTTTCCATTAATCTTCTTATAAGGTGTATTGCCTCTGTGGTGGAACGGCCCGGCATGAAGCCAAATTGGTTGACCGTAACCTGAGTTTCTCGTCTAAGTCTACCCTCAATCACTCTTTCCCATAGCTTCATAGTATGACTTAGTAGTTTGATTCCTCGGTAGTTACCACAACATTGGGCGTCTCCTTTGTTCTTATAGATAGGAACTACAACGCTGCTCCTCCACTGGTCTGGCATCTTACCTGATTTGAGAATACTATTGAACAGAGTAGTTAACCACATGACTCCTTCCTCCCCCAGACACTTCCACACCTCGATGGGTATGTTGTCTGGGCCAACCGCCTTAGACCTTCCCATCCTCCTAAGTGCATCCTTTACCTCTTCTCGTGTGATCCGTCGGCAGTAGCAGTTATTCGATTGTTGTCGTTGAAAGTTTGTGTTGTCATGTTCTTCTTGGAAAGCTCTCCCATTGTTAAAAAGATTGTGGAAGTAGGTTTGCCATCTTAGCTTGATGTCCTGCTCCTTGACCAGTACATGCCCATCTGTATCCTTTATGAACTTCACCGGTCCTAGATCTTGCCTTCTACGCTCCCTGGCTTTGGCAATCTTAAACATAGCATGTTCCCCCTCTTTTGTTTCTAGACTTTCATATATCCGTTTAAAGGCCGCCTTCTTTGCTTCCGCCACTGCCTTCTTCGCCTCTATCTTGGCCGTTTTGTTGTTGTCCCTCAATTCCACTCGCTCCTCCTCATTCGTGCACCTCATTAGCTCCCTAAAACATCCTTGTTTGTCCCTTATCTTGTCTTGCACTGCGTCATTCCACCACCAAGACTCCTTATGCCCACTTGTCTTTCCTGTTGTGACCCCGAGAGTCTCCTTTGCTACTTGGATGATCTTTGTCTCCATAGCTTCCCATATATGAGTTGAGTCCCCATTTAGTCGAGCCCGCGTATGCAGCATAAGTTTATCCTTAAACAGTAGGAGATTTTCGTCCTTCAAATTTCCCCATCGAATTCTCGGTGTACCTTTCTTCTCTTGAGCAGTCAGCTTATTTCTGAAGGCTATATCTGTCACTAGTAGTCGATGTTGAGTCACAACTGCCTCCCCAGGTATGACTTTGCAGTCCTTCCACCAACGTCGGTCTCCTTGCCTCATCAAAAGGTAGTCAATTTGCGTGTCGCGTCCGCCACTGCTAAAAGTGATTAAATGAGAATCTTGTTTCCTAAAATAAGAATTTATAATACCTAGGTCATGTGCCACCGCAAACTCTAGAAGATCTGTTCCGGTCTCATTCCTATCACCAAAACCGAAACCCCCATGAACGGCTTGAAAACCATCGTTAGCCTTACCAATGTGTCCATTAAAATCACCTCCTATGCAAATCCTCTCCCCCTAGGTATGCCCCCTACCACTGCGCCTAGGCAATCCCAAAATTCTCTCTTTTCCTGATCCCCTAGGCCTACATGAGGCGCGTAGGCGGAGCCTACTGCCACTACTTCCTCTCCTAGTACTAATTTCAACACCATAATCCTGTCATTATGTCTTATCACCTCCACCACACTAGTGTGTATTTCCTTAGCCACTAGAAACCCCACTCCATTCCTAGCTCCATCAGACCCCGAGTACCACAACTTATACCCATTACACTCAGCCCCTCTATGTCCTTTCCACTTAGTCTCCTGGAGGCATGCTATCTGAACCCTACGTCTTTTAAGCACATCAACCAATTCTAGCAACTTACCATTTAATGTTCCTACATTCCAATAAGCCAAACGCAATATACGCTCCCTATCTTTACTCTTTCCTACACCCCTCGTTTCAGGACATGGTCTCAAGTAGTAGTCATGGTTCCTACGCTCTATGGTTGCAACTAATCACACAAACACAAGCAATAGAACACCAAATCAATAATAATAATAATAATAGTAACAAAAACTAATAATAATAATAATAATAATAATAATAGTGTGTAGCAATAACAATAATAGTCAAGAGATCTTAAAATGAAAATAAACTCCAAAGATCCGGATCACGTATGTTCTAATGATAATAATAATAATAATAATAATAGTGAGAAAGGAACGAGTATACCGTGAAGATGATGAAGGCAGATACAGCTCAACGGCAGCCAGGTTACAAGAAACCCTCGGTTATCAAAACCGGGAGAACACCGAGATATAACGAATCGAGCTAGACAACACAACAAGGTGAACCAACAATTCCGGCGACTTTTACGGCGGCCGTGGGTGGTGACGCAGCGGCAGGAGGCGGCGCGACAGCAGATCCGGCAAGCTGTGAGATCGGCGGACAGGAGTGGCAGCACACACCAGTGGTAGCAGCAAAAGATGAATTCCGGTGGCTGCAGCTCGTCGAAAATGGCGGCGGCGCGTCGGAAAAACAAACAGCAGTCGGTGGCAGTAGCAAATGACAGCACCGGAGGCTCAAGAGGGTTGCGGTGGTGCTTGCGGTGGTTAGGGAGTAGCGACGGCAGCAGAACGCAGAATCAGGTGAGCTTCCGTACACGTTTGAACACCGAAGGCAGGTAGAGATCGAAATCGGAGGTTTGATAAGAGCGTCCAAATTATACAAAGTCTAAATGTATTTTGTATAAGAGCGTCCAAATTAAGGAAGGTGGTTAAAACTTAAAATCGTCCCAGAAAAAGGAGATACGTTACCATTCCGTTGCTACATCAGAGTTTACTTAACCATAAAAAACAACAATTTGCTATGTATTGCAACTCTAATTAAACTGATACCGGAACCGGAATGATTATGAAAAACTCAAAATATAAATCATAAACAAAAAAAGTAAAAACACTAAAATGTTTCCTACGTTGTCATCGTTCCATAAAAAAAATATAAAAAAAAAATCTAACCGAGAATCAAACCGAAACCGAAAAATCGACGAAAATGAAACAAAAAGCCAAAACCGAACCGCATCAATCGAAATTGAAAAAAACAATCAAAACGGAACTAAAATAATTCAAACCGAACAAAAACGAAACTGAAAAAACGGACAATAACGAGTCCGGAATCGACCAAAAAGAAACCAAAACCCAACCCGTCACGAGTGAAAATTCGTGTTGGTTTGAAATTTGAACCGAACCCGTTCCAATCTGAAACCTGTTCCGATCTGAAACCTGTCTTGTACGAAAACCCGTTCCAATCCGAAACATGTCACATTTCCTTAGGATACTAACCCACATCGACTCATTTCTTTGAACATGTCGACCCATTTTGACCCAAATATAAAATGATGGAATTTCAAATGACTCATATTGACCCATTTAGTTAAAACCTTTTACCCAAACCAACTCAATAAATTTTTTAAAACAACTCAAATTGACCCATTTGAAAGGGTTTGGGTCAAGATTGCCACCCCTAGTCAGCACGTTATTGGGTCCTGGCTTACAGGGTTAAACGGGTCATCCGGGACAGCAGGTAGTAATGGGTCAGCAGAAAAACAAGACTAGCTTGACTTAGTTTTATGGGATGTAAACATGTGTACTTGGGGAACAAGTTGATGGGAGTTGTTGCTTAAAATCAGGAAGAAGTGTATTTTTCGTGTGTGTTTGTGTTTCAACCAAGGGCTGAACCAACATTTGGTATTAGAGCCTAGGGCTCGTACCGCGGAAGGGCTCCACAGGCAGTGGGTGTGTCGGTCGGTGGAGGGCAGATGTGAAAGAAGGGCTGAAGTTGCAACCGAAAACCAGTAACACCAGTAGACGGAGGAAACGGAAAGGTGTTCGGTTCAGAAGGTGTCACGAGGAAGGGGGGGTAGCAATGAACATCGGCTGTACATGGCTGTTAGTGTTGATTTAAGGGGTCGGTGATTGGTCAACAACGGGTTGGCAAATTGGTGATTTCGAGTAGGTGTGCCCATCTGTATGCTATCTTTGCTTTGTCCCTCTTAGGTTCGGATCTAAGAAGGCTTAGATGACTAACATCCGATCATCAACAAAAAAAATGGTCGAAATTATTAATGTAAGATGATTGACTTGTAAACAACCTGAGTTCTACAGGGCTAAAATTTTGGCTTGGTATAGAATGTCGAGCCGGGATGACCGCTGGTACACTTTGGCTGATGAACAACCCCAATTACTTAAAAAGAGGATTTTTAGTTATTGATTATGGGAATCTGAGGATGGATTAGTTCATTACAACTTTAAAACTATACCTTACAGGCTGACATAAAACAGTTCATGATGAGTTAGGGCTAGTACGTACGGGTCATGATGGTTCTACTCAGAACAAAGTTTGGCAAAAATGGATACGGATCAAGAGGGCAGTTCATAACATGATCAATTTGGTTCGGGTAATAATGGGTTTCAAACATAATGACAAATTCTAAAATTATATCTAGAGAGATACTGGTTCTGGCAAATGGATTAACAAATAGTCAAATATAACCGACTACATGTCTCCAATTTCTATGGTTAGAAGCAAATAACACCAGTATGGTAGTATATTCTCTGACTCAACATACTAAAAAGAGAATAGTTAAGTTTAAGAGTTTTCGGATGTGGTTACAGTTTGAAGATGTTGCATAGAGCAAATTTGATTACACAAGATATAAAATGGTTGGGAAGTAGGCCTAGTGATTTAGACATCTATTTATAGATATAAAGAGTACAAGTCCTAATACAAAACATCTATTTATCAACAAGTAGCAGCAGCAATTTGCAACTATTACAATCTGCAATTATGTCATTTTAACTTGAAATACTGCAAAATTTGTGCATCTCAACATGGAATTCCTTGTTCAGGACATATATGGGACATTAATAAAAGAGAAGAATTGTCAAAGATAAACGAATAACCGGAAGTGAACTAAAAAAAGCAGGATTTAGTCACCCATCCTGACCCGTTTGGGTTTTTATTTCCCAGTTTTAACATGATACCCCCCTAAGAACACTACTTAACCTAACACAAGTACACAACCTATATCTTTATGCATACATAACTTTAAACCTTAGAATGAAAACCCTCATACATGGGCTTTTTTTGTCACAGAACAGAGTGCATGAAAATCTGATTCAGGATACCTAGATCAACACCAAACATCATATATCATTCCTATGCAAGCCTAATATCAAAACAATGCCCGAATGAAATAAAAAGTCAAATGCCTAAGAATTGATTAATGACATTTAAAATGTGAACACAATCAAGTCTTGTCAATCACATTTCGAAAAATAGTAATATATTTTGTAAGAACTGTCTGAAACAACCATCAAAGAAATGTATTTTAACTCCAAAACAAATTCCCAAATAAACAAACATCTGACAAGATTCATAAAACTAGAGAAAGAATCAGCAGAATATTGATTACCCGATTTACCATGCTTGAGCAACACCCAACAGAAGACTGTTCTTGCAGCTACACCTTCAAAAAAAAAACACAACCACAATTAGCATCTAAACATCATATTAAGAATGAATGACACATTTAAAAAACGATACAACATCTCACCTCTCAGTATGACAGATTAATAAAAGATAGCCTCGAAAGCCATCATCTCATGCAAACTCTCAAAGCTCAAGTTAGCAAAGTCATCAACATCAGATTCAGAGTCCAAGTTTCCATCATATTCAGAATCCCAATCATCAAGAACATAATTATTATATCGACACCCTTTAAGCGAATCACGGGGAAGTTTTAGATACTCAATCTGTTGCAAACATCTTTTCCCCAACGCTCCTTTTAGATTAACGTACGAGCACCGACGCAGGTCAAGCAATTCAAGGTGACAGCAGCCATCCAGAATGGCCCGCAACCCAGTGTTTGTCATGTAGTTCCCAATGAGTTCAAGGTGAGTTAACTCAGGTAAGCTTTTCCCAATCGCTAAGGCTAACTCATTCATAGTCACAATCTCCTCTTCGTCATCATCATCACTAACTTCAACCCATAATGTATCAGACATCTTATCAGCTTGTTGGTTCAGTTTGAGTGTTTTTAACAAGGAGCAACAACGACCTGCAACTTCAATATCCTCTTTCCAAATGCTTGTGTCAATTAGGCTGAGTTCCTCCAATAATGGTAATTTCTTGAAAGCTTTACTCCAGATTTCACAGTCATTAGGATCATATTGTATGACTTCTAGACGTCTAAGCTGACTAGATCTGTTAATGAAAGCCAGCCCAAACAAATCAGAAATATGTTGAAAAGAATAGGTGTGTGCGTGGTGCGGTTCGGTGTGTTTTTGGGATAAAACCAAACCGAAAACCATAACTTTGATTTTTGGATATTCGAAACCATTTGGTTTCGGCGTTTTCAGTTTCGTTTTTGCCATTTGAGCTTGAAAATTTTAGGCCGAAAATAATGAATTTAGGTATAAATAAATTTGTTAATTGGTAACTAACAGACTATTATACATTTGACCAAAAGTATCTGAGTAACATATTTAGTAAAATCTTATAAATTACTTAAAATAAAAAATATAAAAAATAAAAATCTAGAAACTCGGTTCGCTTTTTTCGATTTCTTGCACACCCCTAGAAAAGAATACCCAAAAGATAAAACCCATACCTATTAACAACGTACTGAAGAAGCTTATCATCGCAAAAACCAACAATGGTTAAATCAACTAACTGGCCTTGGCTTCTATCCACAGCATCCTTACACATTTCCTTGCATCCGCTCCTTCCAAGTATATCTTCTGAACAGTCATTCATATAAACGACCCTCCACAGTGTAGGGTCCTTGCAAATATCACGCCAAGCAGTACACACGTGTTGGACATTATCAAGGATGTTAAACACACTGAGTCTTTGAAGTATATTGAGCATTATATCTGACGGAAGCTCCAACCAGTTCCTTGTTGGCTGCTTCACTCGCCATTCCTGTTTGGGTTTTCGAACCGCCTTGTGTTTTCGTCGATTTGATTTTGACAGCATTGTCACTTTATGCAATAGACCAAAATATATCAATTAAATTAAGTGTTGGCTGATTAAAGATCCTAAACATGTATCAATTCATGAAGTAATCGGCGATTAAGAACATGCATCAATACATGGGAAACAAACACTTTAATTAAACCCTAGAACGACCTTGGATGATGAAAACATGTATTAAATAATCAAGTAATTAATTTGATGAACTCACGTTTTATATATTACACTGAACAGGAGATAGAATCGCCTTCGTGACTGCTGATAAACCGTTTGAACAAATTAGGGTTTGCTCGATTTATTTGGAAGACAAAGCGGAAGAATGGTTTTGAAAAAAAAAAACATTTTTAATCAAGAAATGGTCTGGTGGCAAAGAATTAAAACTAAATCCAACTAATTAATGCTTAAAATAATATCAACACTAGTGTAAATTAAGAAAATAAATATGATATGAATGGTTAGCGTCTCGTTTCAGAAAGATTAACTCGGATATTGAAAGTAAAAAACGGTTGTTCAAGAAAATATGATTTGATGTTTCCCATCAATTTTTAACAAAGCGTGGCAATGAGATAAGAATGGAAATACAATAAAATCCTTGATACAAATTTGACTAGTTGACTATAATAAACGTATAACATTTAATGTAATTAGATTAGAATGGAAATACAATTAAATCACCAATACAGATTTGACTAGTTGATTATAACAAGCGTATAACATTAAATATAATTACACTATAATATCGGTTAACACTTCTCCGCAGTTTAAATTGTAGGCAGACGAAGGCACAAACAAGTACGAAATCTGATAAATAGTTGTTTTGGTAGTCCTGTCTATTAAACCTTAGATAAGTGAATCAAGAACACCAAACACGATATTGCATAAAACGTTTATGCGACTCTTTTCATTAATAAGGATCAAGAACAAATACTTCTACTCTCTCTTTCTACTTTACCAAAAGAAAACTAATAATGGGTTTATATAACTCCTAATACCATACTCCTACTCAAACTAGGAAACATAATCATACTAAACTTCTAATTTATTTAATAATAAATAAAATATAACTATGACACCAAGTAATTCAACTTGATCTCTGAACTTTGGATCTCCGCCAGACCGCCCCTTGAGATCTTCCGTGCCACTCTTACATTTTTCGTATTAGTCATTCGGGTCCTTCAAATTGGGATTGCTCCAAGTTTTACACTCCTTCTGAATACCAACTTCCATTGTTCCTCCAAGATCCTTCACACCTTTTAACACTCGCACCTCTTTGAGCTTGATTCTTGGATTCAACTTTATCACACTATCGTCAGGTTTCTTTTTCTTGGTGATAACTGAACTTGTTTCGAGATTACCATTGTTTAAGACTGCACTACCCGGTTTTGGATGGGAAACAACTTTTGCTTTCCCAACTTCATGACCAACTATCATGATACTCAAAGCAAATATTCCATCTCCACTCGATGCATGCTCCCTCTCGAACTTAACTCCTTCATTGGTTCGTTCATTCGGATCACCCAAACTTTGCATGAACCTCATGCAAACTCCAACATCAACTTTGTTGGTTTGTTGATCTTCAACATTTCCTATTCCATCATGACAACCCGTAACATGAGACGTAACTACCTCCTCGTGCACTTCATCCAACACGGTTTCTTTCTCGTCTTGTTCGGTTACTGTCACAGTTACATCTTGATCAACCGTACTTTCTTCTTCAACCACAATTTCTGTCACACCCCGACCAAAGGCGGCGGAACATGCCGGGGTGCAACGATTGCCCATAAGCGCGTGACACTATTTAAAGTGGCAATATTTAACAAACTCATTTCATTTCACAACATTGAAAATGTCACATAACCAAATATTCATAAGTCAAATACAACATGTAACAAAATATAGCAAATCAAATATTGTTCATTTTTTTACTAATATCCTAGAGGTATTTGTGACGTTTTCTTCTCCAAACTCCAAAATCAACCTAGATGCAAACCTGTAACATTTCATAAAGTAAAGTTTATCAACACAAAGGTTGGTGAGCAATTCATAAGTTTGAACATATAAGTATATAATAAGAAAAGCCACAAAACTTGTATACAAAACAATAAATAAGAGCAATAACTTGGATAAATAGATAAAATCGATAATAGATTTACGTTAGCGACACCTTTCTATAAGGGGATGCCAAATAGTCTAGAATTTCTTAGTTATCGTTAATTGCATTACGTTACGACACCTTACTATAAGGAGATGCCAAATAGACTAGGATTTATAGTTCCACCAACCGAAAGTGATAAACACATAGGCACATAATCATAGAACACCAAATCGAGCATTTATTTAAGTAAGGTATACAAATAACGTTTATGGTTTAAGACCCAAGTATAAAAAATTTAGTTTAGATAAGATGAAATGTCACCCCAAAACAAAAGATAGAAAACGGGGTATGAAAGTACTCACGTTCAAGTAATAAACTTGAAATATGATAATTTGGAGATTTTCCGGAACGACGAGTTTAACGTATGAAGCCTAAATAAAAGAAAGTCTTGGATTTAGAAAGGTTGTCTTGAAAATATTTAAATAAAATAATTGTTGCGAAAAGTAAACAATTAAAGTTCAAGGTTTAAAATGTATCTATTTAAGAATTTATAATGATAACCCTTTAAAAATGTAAGTTTGCTCGAAACCAGGTTAAATTATCTAACCTTAATATTTACTTAACCTATGTTAAGTAATAAGGTGGGAAAAATGTTAAGATGCAAGTTCCTTAGGGATAAAGATACTAAAACGGGTTTTTAATGAGTGTTCGGGTCTTGATAATTGGTCAAACCCAAAGTCAACTTTCCAAGATGTTAAATGTTATGAGATAACTCATAAAAACTTATTAAGACTTAACCAAGTATGTAGTCCTATTGTTTTAGAACTAACAACGCACGTTAAGCGAGTGTTCGGTTTTGTCGGTCCAAACTATGTTATGAGATCAAGTTGGATCCAACATTTCCAAGTATTTAAGAAAATAATTAAAATCAGTTTGTAAACTACTTTTAAAGAAATATACAAGTCTTGATAGCTAAAAACACACTTGTGTGTCTTAAGCGAGTAAAAATCGGATTGGTTCGGTTTCCATCTCACAATACGTTCCTTGATGGTTTACATATGCCCAAATAACTAAGAACTTGTATAATAAAGTACAAATGAAAACACTTAGGGGGTGTTTGGTAGAGGGAATTGAGGGGTGAGAAATGGAATTGGAAAGAATTCTCTTGTTTGTTTATGAAAGAAAGAGGTGAGAAATGGAAATAAACCATTTCCATTTCTCTGATTTTGTTTCTCTACAAAAAGCGGAGAATTGGATTTCTAGATTCTCATTTTCCTTTCAAACTCTTTCTTTTCTCTCCGTGTATAGAACTCAACGGAGCTTCCATTAACATCTCACGCACCACATTATCTTCATCTTCACTGTGCCCTAACTGTTCACTTGACGCCAATTACAACTTCATCCGCCACATTCCTTGAAAACGATTAACAATCCGCGGCAATTCAAAACGACCGCGTCTAATCGAATCGAGTTTCGGTAACCGGTACTCTTCGCCTTCGTCGAGAGGGAAATATATTGGAAGAAACTAGATTTGTGGAAGTTATTAGCATTGGAAGCCGGAAGGATGCGGTTCTCGAGTTCTGTTTGCTTTCGCCTCGGTTTCGGTTCTGGTATGCAGTTGATTTTCGGCGTTTTTGGTTATTGATCTGATTATGTGTTTGTAGTGTGTATTGGATAAATTGTGAGATAGGAATGTATGCTAGATGAGGATTTTTAGGATTATATGTGTAGTTGTGATGGAATAGAGCTGTGTATTGGTTCTGGTATGCGGCATTTTTGGATGCGTTTGTAGTGTGTATTGGTTTACTAGTTTTCTTTGCATTGGTTATGTTATGAGATAAAAGTGTATGCTAGATGTAGATTTTAGAATCATATGCTTACTTGTGATGGCAAATGACTAATTGGTGAATTCAAGAAGCAGCCAGCTCATGTATAAGTGTATAATCAATGTTCTAAAACTCGCCTAGCAGGCGCTAGTTGGGCGGTGGGGTACCGACTAGCGATTAATCGGGATATATATATATACACACACACACACATACATATATCCATAATGTTTTAAGCTTATGTTATATTTTTTCAAATCCGATTTTAGTAATAGGCATATATTTTTTCAAATGCTTCAAATATTTTGACCCTTTTTGACCGAAATTTGATCGAAATTCGACCAATTTTGACTGCCTCCGAGAATAATCCCATTTGAGAATATTAGCTGAAGTCGCATCGGCAACCCAGTGATTACCGACTAGGTTATAAAATATTTTCAATAAAAGTTATGGTAATTGAAGTTTCTGGTGACATCAGCATAACTGTTTTCACCTGTAATAGTTTGTTTTGTTTGCTTGATGTTACTTTTGTAGAGTATCATTTTAGCTAACGTCTACCATAGTCAATTACTAAATCTTGCTTTCATTTCGATGATATTAACGTGTTACATGCCTGTTGTATTTAAGCAAGATATTGGATATCTCTATAAGGAGGGTAAATGCTTATTATGTATGTGCATTTCTTTTTTATGGTAGGAATATTATTGTGGATGAAACATCTAAGGTGAAATTACAACAACGGTTACTTGGGGATGGTGAGTTATTGTTTATTTACTGACTAGTATAGAGTTATACTGAGATAAAACACTTATTTGTTTGCTGGTCAGGTTTGACATATATGCCATTGTTCCACATTTTCTTTGTTTAAAATTTGATATAAAGTTGGAAGCAACATCATGCAAACTACTATAATGCAAGTACAATCAAGACTCTAGAGTTTACTAAAGGGATACCTATCTGATTGAGAAATTGTTATGTATGTATTGAACTGAATCTTAAGAGTTTACTAAAGGGACAACTAATTGATTGAGAGAGATTGTTATGTATGTATTGAACTGAATGTTAAGATTCTTATAAGTCTGATCATCGACAGCATCTATTTTCATTTGAAAATTCTACTCGTTTGTCATATAGTGAAACTCATACCTATGTGAATTTTATTACTTATGTTTGATGTTTCATTTCTCAGATTTGAGCAAAACAGCTGTGGAAAAGCGGATGTTCATGGAATCATGCTCAAAAGCGCTTATACTTTTTTGTACATTCCTTGTAGAATTTTACACCATTCTGAACAAGAACAAGACCTCAAAAAGGTATCATTTTTATTGATATAACAAGAACTTGTAGAATTTTACACCATTCTGAACACAAATGAATTTATTATTTTCAGATTTTAGGAAGCTATAAGGAGGCAAAAATTGGATATGGGGTCGGTCACGACATTGAAACATCGATTCTTCAAGCCATATATGATTGCCCTTTTCTTGGCTCAGGTGTTAAGGTCAGTTAGCTATAAATACATTATTTTTTTAATTATTATTATATGGTATGGAGGCTTGTGAAATCTATGAAAAGGTTAGTGATGAGTTGAAAGCTTTACCAGGTATCACTACGAAAAAACGGTTCAAAGCAGCTCATTTGATTGGTAAAGATGTGGATCTAGGACGTTCTTTTCTTGCGTTGACAATAGAAGAGAAAATTGAGATGGTCGAGTTGTATACCGATGGTTCAATGGGATAGTTGTGTATGGTTGAAGTATGTTTTGTATGTGAATTGGTTTTAAATATGGTTGATGTTTTTTGCTTAAAAACTTTGTTTTGTATGTGAATTGGTTTGATCAATGCATATTTTGGTTGGAATTTATGCATCTTTTTATATGTTTTTTATTTTTTAATAAATATTTGTTATGAAAAAAATACTTGTGCTAATGATAAAGTTGATATAATTCTCTGTTTATTTCCTATGTACCAAACAAGAGAAATGATTCTCAGCTATATTTCTCTACTGAAATCTCTGTACTACCAAACAGAACAGTCAATTCTCATTCTCCAGACCAATTCCCTTTCTCTGCAATTCCATTTCTCTACAATTCCATTCTCTGTACCAAACACCCCCTTAAGTTTTACAACCAAAAAGTTAAGTCTTTTAAATGAAAGTTCGGTTTGGTTCGGGTTCCATCTCACAATATGTTCCTTGATGGGTTCCACATGCCCAAATATTAAATAACTTGTAAAAATGATTTTCGAATCTTAAATCTAACATAACACATGTTTAAAACAATTATTTAACAAAAACTAGTAAACAAGTTCGGTTCACGGTTTGGACAATTTACGGTTAAACTGAGGTTAGTCTCTACAAACCCCCGCCATAGAACTTAATAAATATGGCAAACAAACTAAAAAGATTATAAGTTAAACAAGATTAATATGTGCAACAAGTTATATAAGTGTATATATATCAAGGACCACGAAAGTCCTACATGAATCATTGCCTTACGAAGTCCGAAATTTAACGAACCGGAGTCGGAAAAGTAACTGCCAAAGGTAATAAGGGGTGTGTATTATATATATATGTTGTGTCACCATATTCAAGTGTTGGTAAGACTATATAAGTTAGTTAGAATGAAAGTTTAAACTTGGTTTGACATTTGGAAGTCAAACCTTCAAGAACATAAAAAAAATAATAACCTTGAATCTATGGAGTTTTTGAGAGAGAATTTGGAGAAGATGAACAACCAAAGTGGTGTATGGAGTCTTGCTTTTATAATGGTAAGAGTATGGTTCATTCAAATATGGTAAAGATGCATGTGATGGTTGAAATGGTCAAACAAGTTTTTGGTAAATGACAATGATAGTCCCCAAAGTTTGTTTTAAGTCATTTTTAAGGCATTTTAAGGACCGAAAAAGATGTTTTCAAGACCCAACAAGTGTAAAACAGTATCGTAACATAAAATCCATCATTTTTATTATATCATAAGTTCTGCTTTACAAAACGGGTCGGTTTACGAATGCAAAACGAAATACAAACAACACCCGAATTTGACAAATGTCACAATTTCCTCATCATCTAGATTCAAAATAACAATAGATGATTCCAAGGTTACCTTCAACTGATTCGACTCTGGCACTACTTCCGAACTTGTCCACCAACAGGAGCCTTCTTCAAACCATTCATCTACCAGGTTCGGTTTGAATTCGGTTTCAACTGCGTATTTTCCTTGAACCTCGGCCATATTAGCCTCCACATCCCATGGCTCTTCTTATTTAACAACAACTGCATTAACTTCCTCTTCATGTTCTCGACATTATTTTGCCATGTTCCCTTTTTGTCCACGGTAATGGCACCTAAACGGAAACTGCTTTGGTTGGTACCTTGATTCCTTGTCTCGGTTCTCTTCGTCTGATGAATCTTCTTTAGAGTTGCCATCTCGACCCTTTCTATTTCATTATTTCTTCTTTGATCGGTGACGTTTCTCATCTTCCCAGTACTTACCCTAGCCTTTCTCACCATTACGGGTCCGATTTTTATTATACCGACGCTTCTCATTTCTTCCGACATACAAGGCTTCGCTCTCGGTTTTAATTGACACATTGGCTAAATGTTTTGCCAAGGCTTCTTGTACGGCAAGAATATTCTTGAACTCGGTAATACTCGGTTGGGTCGCCCACCCTTGAATAGCGGTAACGAAACTACGATACTCCAGCCTTAAACCGTGGATGAGTATCCGCTTCATGCGAGCATCGCTAACCCGAGACTCTGGATCGAGTTCTCCAATCTCACGACATAGATTTTCGCTTTACGGAAATATAGTGAAATAAGAAGATCACCTTGAGAAATCGTCATCAACTCACCTTCGACTATTTGAAATCGAGCATCGTTCTTCTTCGTAAATAAGGTCTCCAGCGTACCCACGCTTGCTTTGGGTATTCGAGATCTTGAATGTGATCAAGAACATCATCATCAACCGTCGTCTTGATGATAAACATCGCCCAGCCCGCTTTCACCTGCCACTTTTCGATACTACCGTTAATATCGTTTACAGGTTGTCTCGTCTTGGTATTGTTCGTTACCTGCCAAAGATCTTGACCTTGAAGATACGATTTGATGCATGTCGACCATTGTTTGTAGTTGCTTTGATTCAATTTCTTGATTCCTCCTACAACTTGAAATTTTGTCATGACAAGCCTTGCTTTCTTTCTGATCGATAAGCAACCTAATAAATAACCAAGCGATAAAATTTCTTTTCTGACTTCGTGTTTTGATCAACTAATACCAACTTCAAGGTGACAAGGATAAGGACTCCTGGTTGACTTTTGATTGAAAAATTCCAAAACCAATGGGGACGTGAATCAAGTTTGCTATTTACAATTGCAAATATATACTCCCTCCGTCCCATTATAATGTCATGGTTTGAAAAACACAAAGTTTAAGGTGGATTGAATGATTACTTTTCTTTCTTATTAAATGACAATAATGCCCTTGAAAAGTGAGTCCATTAATATTGTTTATTAATGTTAGTTGTGTGTGTTTAAGGGTAAATTTGGAAATTGGCTAATAAACTTTAAAAGTGGACACTTGTAATGGGACAAACAACAATAGAAATATGAACACTTATAATGGGACGGAGGGAGTAATATTAATAATGCAACTACACTTTTTCCTCCTTCTGGATAGGTAGGGAGTAGCAAGCAAAACAAAACCCCAAACAATAATTGTATATTGTTTCTCCCTTCTTTTCTTTTGTGATCCACAAAATCCAAAGGCAATGAACCAACACAAATATTGTTTCGATAAAACAAACAATGAAATTAGAGGGGGTGACGAAACTGAACCACAGTTGGACGATAAATTAATAAGGTAACCACATACCTTTTCTCCCTTCTAGATACGACCTATGGATCTTGAACCGTATCTTAACCTCGATCAGTTTCTTGGCCTCTTATATCTTTGACTAAAACTTCTACCACAATCAAGACGTGCCACCAATCGGAAACACAAGCCTGGATCGTTAGGCTCTAATACCACTTGTTAAACCTTAGACAAGTGAATCAAGAACATCAAACACGATATTTCATAAAACGTTTATGCGACTCTTTTCATTAATAAGGAACAAGAACAAAATACTTTCTACTCTCTCTTTCTAGTCTACCAAAAGAAAACTAATAATGGGTTATATAACACCCAATACCATACTCCTACTCAAACTAGGAAACATAATCATATTAAACTTCTAATTTATTTAATAATAAATAATATATAACTATGACACCAAGTAATTCAACTTGATCCCTGAACTTTGGATCTCCACCAGATCGCCCCTTGAGATCTTCTGTGCCACCCTTACACTTTTCGTATTAGTCATTTGGGTCCTTCAAGTTGGTTTTATCAGAAATCAAGAAGAAGATAAGAATAACAAAGGAAAGAAAGAAGAAACCGACGAAAAGAAAATGAAGAAAAACAAAGAAAAGGAAGAAGGGTCGTTTAAATTCACAAGACCAATATATCAGAGTTGTGGCAAAAGACATCATGGAAAGTGTTCAAGACCAATAAAAAATATTCCATTAATCACATGCAACTTTTGCAAGAAACTCGGTCATTCGGAAGACGATTGCAAAAGGAAAACGGTTGTATGTTTTAGTTGGGCAGACACTTCAGTTCCGAATGTCTGAGTATGATAAGCAACACAAGTGGAAGCGAGTGCTAAGAAAGGAAAATCTAAAATAAATATATTGAACGCACGAGAAGCATCCGACAATCAAGAATAGAAGTAAACAAGAGTATGCCAACAAAAGTCAAGATCTAAAGGCATTAGAAATAACTAATAGTTTAGTTAGATCTTGTAAAGTGTTTGTAATCTCGTTTTAAACAATAAATTTTGTCATCATATAAGGGTATTTAAATCCCTAATTTATATAAAGAAAATTATTAGCATACAGATCGTGTCTTTACATAAGAATGCTAATACCTATGAAAAGAGATAGTTAATTTTAGACTATATTATTCAAAATACTTCATCATCTATAGAAAGATGAACTAAAGATGAAACGGATGAATTAAACTAAGACATAAGAACGTGACTACTCAAGGAAAATAAGTTATCCGTACAATAAAAGTTTAAGAATATAATTGATGGAAATAAACAGAAGGAATCCGTCAAGATCATGAAGTAAAGGAATATCATTACTCAAGTATGAAAATCTAGAAAGGTATCAAGATGAGTAAGTTAAAAGGATTCGATAGACTGAATCCAAGAAGCAATCTTGTAACATCAGTAAATGTTTAGAATACAAAAGGTAAGGTAAATAGTTAAACACAACTGGCCACTGTGCTTAGTAATTTACAATTACTTATGATATTCTTAACCATTGACTGAATATGTCACCCAAAGATGTAAGTTAACAACAAATCAGGAATTGCAATCAGTCAAACAGTTCGAGTTAAGCTCAAAGAATATGTTAAACAACTTTATAAGCCAAGAATCACTCATAACGAATCTCGAGGACGAGATTCAATCCAAGGTGGGGAGGATGTAACATCCCAAAAATTTCAATCCTAATTTGACAACTTAGGAAAGTTGAAGGATCAAAAATATTCTCCAAATAAGTAATGAGAAAAATTAAATAAGGAAATAAGAATTATTAATAAGAAAATAAAAACATTCCATAAAGAAAATCCATCTAATGTAAAGGATATGGAATAAAGAAAACCCATCCCAAATGGAAAGATGTAAGAAACTGGAAGCATTTCATGTCACACCCCGATTTAGGGGTTAGGAGCGTGACCAACAGTTGGTACCATGTTTTGTAAATGTATCAGAGTTTAGATGAAGTCTTTAAAACGTATTAATATACTTTGAAATATTAATTTATTTATAAAGCTTTATTTATAATAAAATATTAAATCTTTTGAAACATTAATTTATTTATAAATCTTTATTTGTAATAATATTCAATTTATTTGAAAAGCTTTTCGGATAATAAATATCCGAGTGTTTAAATTATAAACCTCGTTTCATTTTACAAATCATGTTGTTTATAATATTTTAATTAAAACTGAGTAATCTCTATCTTGCGAGCATCTATCTTCTTGGATGGCTAATATTCCATGCTACATGTTCTAACTTTATTTTCTGAAATGTTGGGGGAAAAATACGTTAGCGATATGCTGGTGAATCGTTGACTCTAAAAACATTTTATAAACCTTTCTTTGACTGACAAGATAGTTTTCTCAAACAATCTTAGCAGAAACGTCTATTATTTCGGGGATTTGTACCATTTGCCATACACACACAATAACGGTTCTCCGGGAGTTGACACCCATTGGAGAACTTTTATCATGATCTCTAGTCTGCGGCCACGTAGCCTTGATTGATAGACTAGATTAATTAATTATGTTTGGATCCAGACACATGTGTACTCGGTTTGAGTTGCTTTTTATTTTTCTATATTGTATTTTAATAGGGATCATGTAGTCCCATAATTCTTTATTTGACTGTCTTTGTTTAAGATAAACAACTCATTTATCTTGACTAAAAAAGGTTTAACGTATTCACCTGTGACAGTATGTTTTGAATGATGTGGTGATATCGTTTGAAAACCTTTGTGAATGAATAATTGATTGAATGATTGACCTATAATAAAATAAGTTTATATAAATACCTGGATCGCCTCTTAATCCGGCTACAAACCTTTAGTCTAGTTTTGATAGCTTAAATCTTGATTGATCATTTGTTTGTATTAAATATTTTGGACATGAATTCCTTTTCTTTATTTGCTAATCATGTACTATGGTTCTTCTTTAAGAAGAAATGTTTATGATATGTTGCTTCTTCAAGAAGAAACGTCATTTATTTATAACCTTTGTATGTTAAGTCTTATGTTTCTTAATAATAAAGAAACACTATTTTGACTATAACCTTTGTATATAAATTTTTACTTTTCTTGAACATTTCAACTATACCATTTGTAAAAGCTTAGGTTTCTTAATCATGAAGAAAAAATATTTTTACTATAACCTTTGTTTATATAATTTTGTATTTCTTAATCATAAAGAAATTTTTATTTAATTGTTACCTTTTAATTTTGATCAAGGTTTAGGCTATACCACTGACTAGGGTCTAAGCCTTTAAATTAATAATATTTTATTTGGACAAAACCCCTACCTTGCTTAGCTTATTATTTTCTATATTCTCGGGTAGCAGTTCAACGCTTGCACGTATATTGAGAATCTTGATCAACAACTCCTCGGCACGCAAATCGAGGCAACGTTCGGGGGACGCCGGGTCGTGCACGTACTTCGAGGCAGAATGTCGGATTAATTAAGGGTGACATGCACTTCGAGGTATCGTCGATATATGGCGCATATTACGAGGTTATGATTTATCGGGTCAGGCACGAAACCGAGGTAGAGAGAGAAAGTTTCTAGAGAGAGAGTGGAATTTTGGTGTGAGAGGAACATGCCATGAACCCTCCTCTTTATAGGCTGAACTGGTCCCATCGCGATACGCGATGGACCCTCCCTTATGGTTATCGCGTATCACGATGACTCATGATTCTTAGGGAGTTCCACGTGGTGCTCATGATGCTTAGGGAGTGCCACATGTCACCACGTGGCCTGACACCTCTGCCACGTGTCACATCCGAGTGACACGTGTTGATGCGTCATCAAGGGCCATCGCATATCGCGATGGCCTTATGGTGGGACTTATCGCGCATCGTGATGGGTCCCTGAATACAATTTTTCATTTTTGATTCTTCATCTTTTGATAGCTTGTCACTTCTGGTCTAACTCTCATTGTCCAAAAATACGAAGGCGGCTCTCGACGATGTGAGCGTGCGAAGTGCAAAGTGCGCCATCAAAGCACCACGTTGCGCCCAACTCCCTTCGCCGTCGCCGTCGTCCTCACCCGACCCCGACCCCGTGCGCTAGCACGTCGGGTGCTCCGCACCCTCCGCTAGGACCACTTGGTGCATGCTTGGCATAAAAGAATATTACTATGGAAAATCTCTTCCTTATAAAGAGCTTCCATTTCTTTACATCTTTCCATGTGG
Organism: Bidens hawaiensis; assembly: GCF_021521415.1. Lineage (NCBI taxonomy): Eukaryota > Viridiplantae > Streptophyta > Magnoliopsida > Asterales > Asteraceae > Bidens > Bidens hawaiensis. The sequence continues at coordinate 73,371 of NW_027497204.1, read as the reverse complement.
GATGAGTTTTATCTTCCTTATTTATACCCATGTGGAATGCTTCCACTTTTTTACATCTTTCCATGTGAGATGGGTTTTCCTTAACATGGGATGACTTCTTTATGGAATATTTTTACTTTCCTTATTTCCTTTTTATTTCTTTATTTAGATTTTTCCATCACTTATTTTTTTAAGAAAATTTGATCCTTTAACTTTCATAAGTTGTCAAATTTGGAACAAAATTTTGAGGATGTTACATTCCACATGGGTATAAATAAGGAAGATAAAACCCATCACACATGAAAAGTAGTAATAAAATGGAAGCTCTTTATAAGTAAGAGATTTTCCATATTAATATTCTTTTATGCCAATCGTGCACCTAGTGGTCCTAGCGGAGGGTGCAGAACACCCGACGAGCAAGCGCACGGGCTCGGGCGAGGACGATAGCGAAGGCGACGACGATGGGCGACGGCGAAGGGCGTTGGGCGAATGTGGCGCTTTGATGACGCACTTTGCACTTCGCACGCTCGCATCGCCGCGCGCCGCATGAGAGCCACCTTAGTATTTTTGGACAATGGAAGTTTGAACCAGACATGACAAGCTACCAAAAGACAAGGGACCAAAAATGAAAAAAAAATTGTATCCAGGAACACATCGCGATATGCGATGGTCCGTGATGACGTATCGGCACGTGTCACATCCGGGTGACACGTGGCAGACATGGCAGGCCACGTGGCAGATGTGTCAGGCCGCGTAGCGACACGTGGCAGTCTCTGAGATATATGAGTCATCGCGATACGCGATGACCATAAGAATGGGTCCATCGCGTATCGCGATGGGACCCAAATCAGCTATAAATATGAGGGGTCACGGCTCATTTTCATGCACACCCTAACCTTTCTCTCTCTAAATTATTTTCCCTCACTACCTCGTAATGCGTGCCCTCGATCCGATAATTATATCCTTGTAAACCGACTTGCCTCGAAGTTCGTGTCGACAAATCCCGATGATCGGTGCACCTCGTTTTGCCTGCCGACCTCGTAACACATGACGACCTCGTAATGCGTGCCAAACTCCGAAGTTCCTCTAATTAAAACCTTAGTACGCGACATAGAGTAGAAGTGCTGCTTGTACAAGATTAGGCATATAAACTCCATATACCCGCATTTTAAGGCTTAGACCCTAGTCAGGGGTATAGCCTAGACCTTGATCAAGAATTATAAATACAAATATGATAAAATAATGTTTCTTTAAAAAGTAAGAAATATGGAATTTTAAATAAATGAGGATATAGTTAGTATATTATTTCTTCATTATTAAGAAACATAATATATTATATAACGGATATAGATAATTGACGTTTCTTCTTGAAGAAGAAACATAGCACATCATTAGCAAATAAAGAGAACGAATTCATGTTCAAAATGTTTTATTCAAACAAAAGATCAATCAAGGTTTAAAGCTATCAAAACCAGACTAAAGGTCTGTAGCAGGATAAAAAGACGATCCGGATATTTATATAAACCAGTTTTATTATAAGTCAATCAATTAATCATTCATTCACAAAGGTTTTCAAACGAGATCACCACATCATTCAGAATAGACAGTCACAAGTGAATACGTTAAACCTTTTTTAGTCAAGATAGACGGGTTGTTTATCTTAAACAAAGACAATCAAATAAAGATATATGGGATTACGTGATCCCTATTAAAATACAAGATAGAAAATAAAAGTAACTCAGACCGAGTACACATGTGTCTGAATCCATACATAATGAATCTAGTCTATCAATCAAGGCTAAGTGGCTGCAGAATAGAGGTCATAATAAAAGTTCTCCAATGGGCGTCAGTTCCTGGAGAAACGTAATTGTGTGTGTATGGCAGTCGCACAATCCCATAAATAAGAGACGTTTCTGCTGAGTGTGTTCAAGAAAACTATCTTGTCAGTCAAAGAAAGATTTATAAAATGTTTTTAGAGTTAATGATTCACCAGCATATCATTGACGTATTTTTCCCATATATTACAGGAAATAAAGTTAGTATAGGTAGCATGGAATTATAGCCATTTAAGAATATAGACGCGCGCAAGGTTGAGATGGCCCAGTTTTAAATTATTAAAATATTATAAACAATATTTGAAAATGATTTGTAAAATAATACAAGGTTTATAAATCAAACACTCGGATTTTTATTATCCGAGAAGCTTTTCAATTAAAGTAATAATGTATTATAAATAAATAAAGATTTACAAATAAATTAAAGGTTTCAAAATGTATATTAATATTTTATTATAAATATAAGACGTCCGCTCAAATTCTGATATATTTACAAAACATGTACCAATTGTTAGTCACACGCTTAGGCCCTAAGTCGGAGTGTGACACCGACACTGATCTTTGGAAGTACGGAACCCACCACAATCTGCATGTGAATAGGTCGTTAATAAGAAATCGACAATTGGGTAATTTTGAGGACGGAATGCATTGTCCCTCCACATGGTTGGGTCCTAACTTGTAGATTTCTCTCCACACAGTGCACACTTTTTTTGCATTCTGAAGTGAGAAGTCGGCTAATCACACCAAACTCTTTAGCTTTCGCAAAGAAAATTTAATGTCAAACCACTCCACTGAATACTTATGCATAAATATATACCTACATTTATGTATCAATTCATATATAAAGCAATTTGAAACCTAGAACTACTGATTATTAAAAAACAAAGGAAACGTGTATTAACTCATGAAGTAATTTGGGAAATTTTAGGAAAAGATGAAGTCACAATACACAAGAGAATTGTTGTTGGATGTGATTACAACACATTTTTTTAACGCCCAACGAATCCTACTGGCCAAATTTATCACATTGGGATACACTCGTCTTTCGATCCAGGAAAAACTCTCACCTAAAGCCAACGCCCGTGAACACTCGCCTAGAGGCACGACAATACGGTGAGATAAAAACTCGTTCAGTTCAAGGATCTAACTAGTGAACGCCACAACTCTCCTAGTTACCCATCTCACCCTGGTGCCACTAAAAGTAATTATGTGAAATGCTAGCAAAACATTCAGCAATGGTAAACTAAGGTAGGGAGTTTCCATTACAAAGAAGGCAAGACGATCAAAGGCAATGAAGAAAAGAGTGAAGCCGGCCCAGATGTGAAATGCTACACATCTTTTAGTTTTCTTATACACAACATATTTTTTTCCTACACATCTACAATTTCGCCGTACACTTTTTTTTTGTCCTACACACCTTCATTTTTTTCATACGCATATTTAATTTCTTTCGACATATCTTCAAATATCTCATACACATCTTTAACTTTCTCATACACATCTAATTTTTTTCACCTACACATATTTAATTTTCGCATACGCATCTTTTTTACACATTTTCAATTTCTTCGTACACATTTTTTTTCCGTCTTACACATCTTCAAATTATTTATCTGTTTTTCAAAAGAGCAATCGATGATGAAGATAATATTTTGTTTAAATGTTATAAACTATAAACATTTTATTGGTGAAATAAAAACAAAATTAAATCTTACACTAAACAAATAAGAAATAAATAAATTGTAACTTACAAATCATAAATTTTAGATATTTATGCTTTGAGCTTTTATTTAAGGATGAATGAAATAAATCAAATGATGAATTATTTAATTTTACCTAAACTAATATTTTCTTATTTATTTTAATGTCTTTCAAATTGTATTAATTACAATAAATACAATAATGGTTCAACCATTGATTAATAATCTAATGGTTGAGATCACTTCTCGCACTTCTCTCTATAAAATTACTTCTGAAAAGAATCTAATCCTATACATATATACATATATATATTAGATTATCAATAAAGTTGATCACCTTATTAATTTTTTAACAAAGTTCATCACGAATCATGATTTATAACTCTAATCAAACTTTCTAAGTTTTGATAAAAGGAACAAATAATATTTCAAGTTTGTCTATGAACCTAAAATTATTATAGAGTCCATAATCAAGTTAACCATACCGAACGATGTGTGTTCAATTATAATCAATACTTATCGCAACCCGCACGCTAAAATCCAAACGACATGAGTTTAGAGTAGCGGGTTCGCTCTAATCATCGAACGACTTGTTGTTGGACATGAGATGAGTGGAAGTCTGAATGACGTGACATCTAGAACCCGTTTAAATAAAATATATTGCACCACAATTGTTAAGGATCATAAGCTATAGTTGAATCAACAAAATTGTCTTGGTGTTAGAATTAGTTTTTCTATATTTGAATACACCCTATCGTTTAATTAAGCTTTTATAATAAATCTATTTTTGTTAATCTAAGTTTAAATAGAAATCTCCTCTTTACAACAATCGTATATGCACTTAACTTGTTTGCTTTTTTTTTTTTTATAATTTACTTAATCTATATCCTTGATGACATGAACTTTATTCCGTTCATACTATTTATAACAAGTGTAAGTTGGGTTATTCTAATTATTGGATTCGACACCCATCAAAAACTTGTTGCTTCAAGGGGTGGATACTTTCATCAAGAGTCTTTCTGGTGCTTAGTATAACTATTTCAGAGGAGTACTTCGCATAAGTCCACCACCCTTCGATTGCAAGGGATATTAAACCCAAATAAACTTCAAAGTCAAATGGGGTTACTGTCAAATGGAATTACCATCAGTAGCTGAAAAAGTTTTTTGTTTTTTTGTTGTTTTTTTTTAAATATGATTTGTCACTCCTTTTGGATGCTACAATTTCACATAAAAGAAAAAAAATCATGTAAGTAGAACAGTTCGGGTTATTAAATGGGCCATGCATGTTGTGTTGATTTGTTAGAAAAAAACACAATATAATAATAAAAAAAATATCGTCATTCAAATTTAAAGAAACACGTAACATATAGTTTTACAAAATAAAAATATAAGTATCTATGGTTCCTTACAGTTTTTCATCTTTTGGAAATGTTCCACTACATATATCCTTGACCGAAATTGTTGGGAAAACTCAAATGTAACAAATGCAACAATGTTTCCACCACCCATTCTATTGCACAGTTCTGTCTTCACATGCTTCATTGAAGAAAAGGTTCTTTCAAAACTTGTCGTCACAATCGGTAAAACAAGTCATAACTTTATTAAACGATAGATCAACGGATAATCATTGTGTTTTCTTGTTTCCACCAACCTTTTGGCAAGATCACTTACCATATTCATGTAGGCAAACCGTGTATCTTCTTTTACATTATCAATGTAGTTACTGAGTTGATACTTACGCTTGTCCTTTAAGTGTAACCAAGCTCTCTATTTATTAGTAGGTATATTTAAAAAAAATGAATTGGTGTGCTTTATTAGAATTGGGCTATTAATTAGAATAAAGTTGTTTAATTTGGGTTGTTTAATGAGAATTGTGTTTAAAAACTGGGTGGAGTCACTCTAAAAAAAAATGGTGTAGTCACTCGAAAAATCGCTACCTATAACTCTTCTATGCACTAAAAAACCACTCACGTGACTATAGTGTTAGCATGATGAGTCCGCCCCTATTTAAAATGAAGTAGAATGTGATGTTCTAAACTTCATTGTTGCGAACCCTAATCTTAATTTTATCATGGAAAAGATTTGCATCATCTTAAAATTGTCGAACGGGTCAATTTGTTTTTAATCAAATTAATTGATAGATTGCAAATTAATTGATAGATTGAAACAAACGACCATTTTAGATTTTTTTTAACTTAAAAGATCTAAAAAGCTTACTGTGAGAATATTGGTTTTTTTTGTCTCCTTCACCTTCCATTCCACCGGCACCGCTTCCACCAACGTGCCACTACATTGCAATTGAAGCTTCTTTAGGGCCACGGGGTCCTAGCCCCTCTTTGTTTTTTCGCTTATCAGTGTATATTTACCTATTTTCGTTCGAAACTTTGTATACGTAGTGTAAACTTTTCGCCCCAAAATTTAAGTCCGACCCCCTCCGTTTATGACATTTTTTACATGTAATTTCGTCTGGCCCCATCGGCATTTTTGTCTATGCTTCGCCAATGCACAGACACTAGACACACCCACATGTTCACACGTCTATTTCAGCTTCCTCTACCTACCGGCCACTGCCACCATCATGGTGGTCTCTTCCACTATCGCCGCCATCTCCGTTAAAAAATACAGCAACGAGGTGAATGATATTCAAATAATCACTTGAACGATAGCCGTCACATGAATACAAATTCTTAGTAATTCGGAAGGCGTCTAGTATTTGTGCCAGTAGTATTTGTTTGACGTTTTTACTGATAGTTATATGTGCTGGAATTAATTATTCATTAAAGATCAAAAAGTTAAGTTCAAAGTTAAATTAATGTTCTAAATAGTTCATTCAACAAAAATATAGTGGTCCAACAACCTATCTTGCTACTTTTCTTAAAACTGCTCGTTTCAACCTGACTTTATGGGCATAGCTAGATTTCACTAGAAACAAAATGATACTTTCTTTTAAGTGGCCGGTTTTGACTCCAAATCATTATTGACCGAGACATTTGACTTGTCACATGAACCTCTCCCCGATCCGCTCAGTTTGCCTCGAATATTAGATAAATTAATATTCTATCTAATTATTTATCTAATCAAAACCAACTTGCATGCATGAAGTGGGTATACGTTCAAGTTGTAGGAAAACTTTTATAATTTAACATTTTTAACTCAACCTCATGCATGGATGCTGTAATAATCAATTATATATGGTTATATCATTAAAGCAAATGGACTAAATTCAGATGAATAAAGTTATTATTTTTTATTTATGAGAATAAACTGGACCTACAATGAAGGTGACGAGAAGTAACATGGTCGGCTTTAAGGGCGTGCATGTAGACGCTTTTAGAAGAAAAAAAATTTGAATATCAACCCTTATAATTCCACTATATTTATAATACTCATTGAAAATTGAAAAAGTCCAATTACTTTTAACTAATCAATAAAATTAAGTTAAATAAATAAAAAAAGAAACGAATAGGCGGGATAACAACAAAGTCGACTTCGAACATCAACAGCCACGTAGCATATGCAGAAAATAGTTTTTCGAAATTATAGTTATCTAAATATTATTTATGGTCCACAATGCCCCAAGAAAGACTTAACTGGTTGACAATGATAGCTATCGAGAATGGAATATTAGAGAGCATAAATTGCGAAGAGTTGATTCACCAATTGCTATCAAGAATGTTAGGAGAGATTCACAAATCCTCGGTTAGCTATTAGCCTATTCGGTGTCATAAACTCATTTTGAATACCATGATTTTATTAATTGATATGTTTATTGCCATAACTTTAATCAACGTATAAAAATGTGTTTACATTATTTAGAACGTTAATACTTAAAGGGCATATTTGTTCTGGCTCGACCGAAGCATGTGAATTCTCAGGGAGGGCCCTGAGAACTTACATAACAAATTAACGAATTTGGATCGTGACTGAGTATTCGACATCGAGCATTCCGTAGTTTCACATGTTCAATTTAATTTGATTGCCACTAATTATAAGTAGGCTAATTGGAAATAAATAATCCCATTTTGTGTATTGACCGATAATAATCTCACCTCTAAAAATCACTACTAATTGTCCAACCTTTCAACTTTTTTTTGTCTCAATGGACATCCGTTAAAATACATTTAATGCCGTTATGTTTTTTTTTCTGAGTTTCAAACTGATGTTTTTAGGGCTTTTGATCGAAAAAAGGATATGAGTCGACCAATGTTGTAAAAGTAGGTCTATAAGGCCGATTACTCCCGAGTACTCGCTACAAGGTATGGCGGCGAGTAGACAAGTTTATTTGACTCCGCTTAGTTACTAATAATCGATCAAATGTGATCAACCTCAGCCAGAATCACATCTAGTTGGTCAACTTGCGCAAATTTTGACCTAAAAAATAAAACATAATTCATATTTATATAATATTAAAAAAAGAATATCACTTTTTTAATTAATAATTATCAAATTTAGAATAATTTAGTATTTAAAAATGCATTTCCCTTATTTATATTGATATTAACTTATTTTGTTATAAATATTAGTAAACTTATGTAGCGTTTTGTATGCAGTAATCACATGTGGAATGGAATGATTCTTTACGTGGAAATAAAGAAAGTGATGTTTGGTTACTCCATGTAGAGATGGCCAAAAAAACCGGTTGGGGAACCGGTTTACCGGTTTAAACCGGAAACCGGTTTTTACGAAAACCGGTTTTTTAAAAACCGGTTTGACCGGTTTACAAACCGCCTGTTCGTCTTTCGGTTACAAGTTCTAGATCCAAAACCGGTTAACGAACCGGTTAATGGAAAAACCGGTTTTTTTTAAAACCGGTTATTATGAAAAAAACCGGTTATTAACCGGTTATTTTAAAAAAAAAACCGGTTAACCGGTTATTAACCGGTTCTAACCGGTTTCTAAACCGGTCCTAACCGGTTAGACCGGTCCGAGTTTTGCACCAAAAAAACCGGTTAATAAACCGGTCCGGTTATTTAAAAACCGGTTTTTTTCCAGGCCAAGAAAAACCGGTCCGGTTATTAACCGAACCGGTTTTTTTAAAAAAACCGATTTGTGCACCTCTAACTCCATGGAATGGATTCATCCATTACATATGGAATCCCATTCCATCAAAAACATTCATTCCCACCACCTTCTTTTTTTCATTCCATTCATCTTTCACCCTACTTTCTCAACAACACAACCACTACCATAGCCACCACCACCACCACCGCCACTGTCATCGTCACTACCGCCACTGTCGTCGTATCCACTACTGCCACCGTCGTTGCCACCATTGTCACCATAACCACCACAACCATTGTCACCATCGCCACTGACCATCACCGTCACCACCACTGTTGCTGCCTGACCACCACCACGTGACCTCCACCACCCTACCATCGTCATCACTACCAATGCTACCATCTATTGACCACCGCCACCCCTCCTACCGCCACCCCTCCTACCATGGGTGTACCTACTCTTTGAGTAGGGGTGCCGGCCGACCCCTGTGAGAACTCTTTTTTAGTGGTATAAATGTGTTAAAATCCCGACCGACCCTTGTGAAATTTTGACACCGACCCCTGTGGAATTTCGAGAACGATTAAAAGACCTTGTGAAAATTCGAGAACGAACCCCATGAAATTTCGAGACCGGCCATAATAAAATATAAATTTACAAATTTACATATATAATTATATAAATGTATATAAATAACTAAGTTTGAGTTTAATTGAAACAACTTAATACAAATTTAAGCCCAAATACCCAATCAATCTATTCCTAAGTTTTAAGTTTAAGCCCAAAACTGTCAACATAATCTACATTTAATTTATTAAAAAAAGTTACAATGGCGCAAGTCATTTGTTAGATGAGTTCAACGGCTTATAAGAGCTTTAATCTTCAAAAAAAATGTTTCGACTTTCTACATACGTTGGTTTGCTCACCAACTTCATTTGTCTTGGCTTATCGTTTATTGAGGTTAGCTTTTGTATTGCCCGTCGCAACCGCAAACGTTGAAAATACTTTTCGGTGATTAAGTAAGTGAAGTATGATTTGCATAATCAAGTGGGTTATGAGAATTTAAACGATAGTTGTAGTTGTTTCATTGAAAAAGACAAGCACTATATTATGTTTTCGTTAAGCTTCAAAAAATGAAAACCCGTAAAGAACAATTATAGACATATGACATTTTATTTGCATTTCTAATGAAGTTCACGTTTTTTTTGTTTGATTGTCTTTTTTCTATATTACTCGAGCCGACCCGGTTCTAGCCGATCGGAGGGGCCCAACCAGACCAAAAAAAGTATATATCGATTACTTAACACGAAAAGTTGAACCGGATCGGAAAAAAAATTTGTAGCGATGATCAACTGAATACCGACTAAAAAGTTTTTCAACCCCTGTGAGAAAATTTCTTGGATCCGCCACTGACCACCACCACCACCACCCTTGCCACCAGATAACCACTACCACCACCAACACCACCGCCCTTGCCATCTGATAACCACTGCCACCACCATTTTCGTTGCCGAAGCTACCACCACCACCGTCGCCATTATAGTTTTTTTTTGATAAAAAATTTACTTTGAGGTAAGAGTGTTTTTATCATTTCCATTTATTCCTACAATTTTTTTGGATACCAAACAAAATTAACTAATAATTCGTTTCATTCCCATAGTTTAACAAAACAAGAAAAAGGAATGGTAATGATCCATTTCATTTCCTTGTTTATTCCATTCCTTCTCTCATTTTATTCCCCCTTCATTCCATTACCTCCAACCAAACATAACCTTATAATATTTGACATATACATAATATCCAAAAAATAATTTTCTTTATATTTACAATTTTCGAGTACTCCGAGTACACCCAACTCCCCAGTCAACCGCCAAGGGACCGCCTAGCGAATTTTGCAACCTAGGAGTCGAGTGATGTAAAACTTATCTCGAAACTGTGATCCTAACGACGAAAAAATGTTTCAATTCGGGTGTTTGAATTTCCAATTAACAAAAATTAAGCCATTTGAATTACCATTTCAAGATAAGTTTTACATCCGTCCACTCGTATCCTTCTTCCAATCAAAATCTCTAAAACATGGTTTGAAATTCGGAAATAACTTAGTGACATTAAGTGTTTTAATGGAGGTCTATTGAGACAAAAATAGTTAAAAGGTTAGACCGTTGTTAGTAATTTTTAAAAGTGAGATTATTATCGGCACTACACAAAAGTTGAGATTATTTATTTCCAATATGCCTTATAACTATGTATTCTTTTCTCCATTTGCAGTTAACTCGTGAAACTTTCTTAGAAATGAAAGAGTGGCCAATGCATCAAAGGAGAAGAAAGCATAAGCCATAAATGGCAAAACAACAGTCGGCACCCACCCGCCACACACGGGTGGCAGTATATATTCCTACACCCCGCACTAGCCACACCATAATTTCCCGTAGTGGATAACCCTCTTATGGGGGTGTTGTGCGCCATGAGGCACCACTTTAAGATAGAGTGTTATACAAAAAAGGGATGTAGTGGATAACTCCGTTCCCAATCATTACCCATTGTTAATTTATTATTATATTTTTATTAAAAATAAAATATAAAAATACCTCCACCAATCATTCCCGACCCAATCATCACCATCCAATTAACAACCTTTACCATTAACGTTGTGGGGGAAGTGCCCCCACCACCAAAACCTCCAAGGCGCCTTGCATGGCGAATTTGAAAGGCTAGACACTCAAGCATGCACACTGTGCTACCCAGATACGCTTTGGCTTAGATTTTATTTTTTCTGTAAGTCGAAAGTATTAAACACAAAACTCCTAATTAACCAGTAGCTAGGAGCCCAAAGTACATACAAAAATGGAAAATGATACAATCAAGTTCAACCGAACTGCAACGCATACGCTTACAAAGGAAAGTTAATAATAATTTTTTAGTTTGGGGTAGGTGGAGTTTCAGCGTTTATTTGTCAATCACCGTATAATAATTTTTTCGGTCTGGGTCGGGTCAGAATTGCCGGATTTGGGCAGATTGGTGTCTGGCGCCGACATGTTGTCTCACTAGTCATATCCGACGATCGGTTTTCAGCAGCAATGTGTCATGTGTTTGCTTCTTCTTTCAAATTTCTTTTCCTTTAATTTTTTTTTCCTAAAAGGTTTAGAATCACAGGCCAAGGCTTGACATTTGGACATCATAGGTAACATCAATAATTCTTGAACCGAATCCACAGTTTTTTCGAAGTGCAATTAAACCCACATGAATATCACCATCCTTGCCAAGGTACAGTTAATTAGTAGGTGCGTTATTGTGTGAGGTTTCCTTGTAAAGACCAGTATAGAGGTAGGGTATCAAAAAGACCCAAACACCCTCAAATATTACCCGCGGGTTAACAGGAAGCTCCCTTTAAGCCACCCGCGGGACATATGGATCAATCCGCATAAACCTTTAAAGGAAGAACATCCTTATGTCATGCGAAAGCATCCAGGCACCCTCACACGTCACCCGCATGGTAGCACATCTACCCGCCAAAGTGACCTGAAGGCAATGCCAACAGGACATCTGTAATTAACCAACTCCCTTCTAGAAGAATTACCAATATTGTTACTTGGAGAATACGTGACCCATCAGCCAACGAATGAAGGACACCTGGCCAGGTTGTTATAACCATGCACATGGCCGGAGAATAAATCGTCCTATCATAGATCAACATGTGTCCGGGTTTTATGCCCATGCACATGCAACGTATAGCTCAACCTATCATATGAAGACACGCGCCCAGGTGGTTACGAAAGCATCTTTTAGAATGGGACAGCTGGTCCTATCATATTCCCTCACTCTTCGGCTATAAATACCCTCTCAATCTCCACGAGGTATTCATTCATTCCCCACTACCTACTCTAAATACTCAAGTACTTTCTCTACATCAGAACTGTACTTATTCTCACGCTGGAGGTGGTTACGGGAAGATCCCCCCTCTTGTCCTTCCCGTAACGAGCTCACGGTGTCTGTTTTGAAAGTTCCGGTCACTGGACTTTGGGAGATTGTGTTCATATCGTAGTTGGTTGTTATACGTATCCTAACTTGTGGACTCATTGGATTTAGGACCCGTCAAGGGGATTAGATCCGTGTTTCTTCATTGAAGCCATATGTGGTTTTGTTAGAACAGCGATAATTCTTTTGTTTGTGATTCGTACGATATGAGCCAGCTTCCTGAAGGGCCGACGGGAACCCCTGTACCTGTTTCACGTGTTATTGTTACAGAGGCGCTTGGAGGTATGGCTTCAAGTGTTTTTGCACGTATCACGGCTCCTGGTTCACGAACTGCTGACGTAACACCTAGAAGTTTCACTTTAGAGCGTGTTACAACACTAGTCGGTCCTACTCCTACCGATTTGGGGCGTGTCACAAACCCAGAGGGTTCTAATCTCGGTGACCTGGGATGAATCATGAGGGAAACTCGCCGGACCCACTCAGAATTAGGCTTAGGAGACGATTCTGGCGATTCTGAACCGGGGAGAACTGATCGTCATAACTCCATGTCTAAGGTACTCTTATCTCTGGATGAGTGGCTCCGTATCCAACAAGAAAATGTTACAACCGAGTACGAGCGTTGAGTGTGTGAAGAGCGACTCTACGCTCGTACTCTGACTTATGATGAATCTCCTCGGAGATCTCTCTCTCCTCCTCCAACGGCGAGGAGGAGCCAGATGCGTCAAAGTGTTCAGACAGAGTGAGATCCGGCGGAGATATGAAGACCACGCTAATGACCTCGTATGGTCAGACGAGTACCTGCGTACTTAGAAGAGTATGAAAGTCATGATTCAACGTATCATCCTGATGCCATCAGTTATTATAGTGGTGATAGTAGACTTCACTTGCGAGACGGAACGAGTTATCCGCGAGCGGTAGTCCGTAATGCGGAATATCACAGTAATGCTGAGGAAGACTTCTCTAAGCCTTACCGACCAGCCGCATTTGCTGAAAAGTCAAAATTCATTTCAAAAATTGCAATGACTCTGTTTCTGGTTAATGAAAAAAATCCCAACATCCGTTAAAAAGTACGATAGAATGACTGATCCCAATGATCACTTAATGAACTTCGTGGCTGTAGGAGGAGTCAGCGGTTGGACCCTCCCTTACTGGTGTCACATGTTTGCTTTAACATTGACTGGTGCAATGCGTGAATGGTTTGAGAAGATACCAGACGGACAAATTAAGAGTTGGGACGATTTTGTTGCCAAATTTTCCCAACATTTCAGTCAACAGCGGAAGCACACTCGCGATCCATCTGAGATATTAAATGTGGTTAGGCAGAACAATGAATCCATTGAGGACTTCATTACCCGCTTTAACAATGAAAGTCTTAATATTGGTGGTGTGAGTGAAGACATGTTGCGGGGAGCTTTCCGCAAAAACGTGAAAAGTAACGAATTAATCTGGACTCTGACGGGCAGAGACGGAATGCCGACATCTTCGAATGATATCATGACAGCGGTAAAACTATTTGCAAGGACTCAAAAAACTTTGGCAAATAACGGTCAGAAGCAAAACCTTAAGGTTAAGTTCCAGACCCCGCGACCGAACAAACAAGCAAAAGGAACGATTTGGTAAAGACTCCAACCATCGGAGGAACCATCAAAACAATTTGATGCCAGATCTTTGATTGGCAACAAAAACAAGCAGAATTCTTCAACACGGCCCTCCAACAGTTGGACTCCATTATCAAAAACACCTTCAGAAATCCTCACTACTGAGAATGTGAATTTCAGGAAGCCCCAACCATTCACAAGGATATCGTTCCTTGACACCAAAAATCACTGTTCATTCCATAATGATATTGGGCATAACACAAACGAGCGTGTAGCCTTGAAAAACGAAATTGAAGCAGATGTGAAGTCTGGCAAACTTGAACATATGGTTAAAGGTTCAAAACCAGGGACTGGTAAGGCTCCCGCGCGATACAATTAGGGCCCGTCCAAAAATAAAGTCAAAGATTTGAACATCCACATGATTCAAGGCGGACATAGAGTGGGAGGAAAGAGGAGAGAGCTCCTAGATGAGGAGTGGAAAAATGAACCCGTAATTTTTCCACTAGTTAAGGGCGGACCGTGCAATAAGAATTCCTTGATTATCACTGCCCTCTTTGGTCATTACCGATCACAGTATGTTTTCTTTGACACTGGTAGTACATCCGACATTATGTACGAACAGTGCTTTGAACAATTGGATGAAGATGACAAGGAGAGGTTAAAACCTATCCATGCGTCTGTATCTGGATTTGGAGGGGAGGTGTTGCACCCGCGAGGGGTTATAACATTTCTAGTCACTCTGACTGACAGAATCCATTCCAGAACAAAAGATATGGAATCTTGGGTCCTTCCGACGACGTCTAAACATGACATCATTTTAGGACGGGAAGCAATTGGAGACTTCAATGCTCAACCGTTGTAGCATCCCAAAATTTCAAATAATAATATTTTATATATTATTTCTCATGATGGACTAGTTTACCTGAGTTAATAAATAAATAATAAAATAGCAAGATAGAAAGGAAGTAGGCTAAATAGATGGTATTAATCATGGATAAAAAGGAAAGATGGGCCTTGGGTCCATGGGCTTACGGGAGTGTAAATACCCCCTTAAACCCTAAATCTTTCCATCTCCATCCTTCTTATCCATAATATTCCCTACACCATAAAAACACACACTCAAACACTCCATTTACGGCCGTGAGAGGGGAAAGAAGATCGAGACCAAATCGAGCCTTTTATTGATATATTTTTGGTGTGCAAGCTATATACAAGCTACGAGTTCATAACTAACCTAGAAGGCGACCTAAAAACGTTCAAAGGTATGTTCTTGATATTCAAAGCTTATGTTTTTATGAATGGTTAGCCATGGAATTAAGCCCTAGAGTAGATCGGGTATAAACAAACCATAAAGTAGCAAACTTGATGATTAAAATGGACTTAACAAACTTATGGTTATGAACGGCTCGTTTAAAATAAACCCTAGATCTAGTGTCGAACATCTTTAGCCTAAAGGTTCAAACTTTATACCTAAAACGGACTAGATTTTGATGAAGGGCTACTAACGGGTGTAAAACAGTTAATGAGAATAGGAAATAAGTGGTTAAAGTTATGGTTATGGGTCGTTAACCATTACCTGAGCCAAGATTCGGATTAAAGGATAGAAGGATACGGGCCGATAGAGGCTAATACCATCAGACAAGGGTTTTCGGCCACATGGTTTCTCGGTCCACGAGAGCTCTAGGCCAACGAGAATTCTAGTTGACCTGAGTTCTCGGTAACCATGAGTTCTCGGTCAGAGTTCTCGGCCAACCCATGTTCTCGGCCAAGTGTGGGATTTCGGTCAACACGAGATCTTGGTCAAACAGGGGATCTCGGTCAAATAAGGGATCTCGGTCAAACCTGGGATCTCGGTCAACATAGGTTCTTTGCCAAGATGTTCTCGGCTGGCCCAGTTTCTGTTTGGGCCTAAACCTAGTTGGGCCTAGGTGCTTTAATGGACAGTTGGGTCTGGCCTAACTAGATCCACAAACCTTAAGCCCATAACCCATCTGACTAAACAAGCCCTACTTAGACAGTGTGTTGGGTAATTAAAATACCAACTTAAATAATTATAGGGTTAATTGACAAATATATATTTTACAGTTAGCTGAGCTCAGTTAAAGAAAGGGATAATGATTAACGGAGAAAGAAACATGATCCGGGTGAGTTTCTAGCCCCACTTCCTTGTTATGTTTTCGGGGCTGTATGCATACTTGATGTGATTAGTTAATACACTTACCTTGAGTGGTAAGTGTATGCCTTATATGATTTATTAATGAATGAATGCTTGATGATGCATGAACGATCTTCGAGTATTGCATGTATCGTCAAGGGATAGTTTAAAGATATGCTTGATGTATATTTATATATGAAATATAAATGATGTATGTACGTATGGAAGTTATAATTATGAATGTATAGAAAGGTATGGAAGGTATGTTGAGGAAGGGAATGAACCCTAATAATATCCGCGAATGAAGGGAACGGACCCTAATAATATCCGCGAATGTAGGGAACAGACTCTAATAATATCCGCGAATGTAGGGTACAAACCCTAATAATATCTGCGAATGCTTTAGGATGAGTATATGTATATGTGCATGTATAAAAAGGAAACAAGGAAGGTATGATAGTATGAACGTACGAAGGAAGGTAAAGGACTATGTATGTATATGAACCTTCGGGTGCGTATATAGGAATGTGTATGGATGTATTATATGTTATGTGAATAACTAGAACTCACTCAGCGTAGCTGACTTTTAGTATGCACGCATGTGAGTAAGATGAGGCAGCTTGCTTGAGGCAAACACGTGGCATCAAGTAAGAGGCTGACATCGGAAGACTCAAGACGTGTTACGCTTAATTATTTAGTTTTGAAAGACAAGTTGTTTATTTAAGACAAGTTTTGAATTGTTATGAAATGCTTTATGAAAGTTTTAATATTCCGCGTATGTTTCTATTAACTCTGATGATTGGAACTATATTGATGAGTAAATCCAATGCCCAAATGTGAGGCACCGGTAACGGGGCCTTACAAGTTGGTATCAGAGGAAAGTTCGAGAGATTTAAGAATCCTACATGATTAGACTCGAACAGAGAATGAGATTTAAGTAAGAAAAGAAAGAAGATGTCAGTTCAAGAATGCCATGTGTCACTCAAGCAAGCTCATTAAAGGTAAGGTGTATGGTTAAGTAATAGATGTTAATAATAGCTTAATTGCTAAAGAAATGATATGCGAATGCTAGGGATATGATTAATTGATTGTTTTGATTGACTAACTGTTTAAAGTAGAACCAACACAAATAGACTCATAAAGGGAAGTGTATAGGACACGGAGAGTAACGTGATCAGCTAATCACAGGTGGCCACTGTTATTACCTGTTAGCCTTACTATCCTTGTACTAAATAGTTCCTTGAGTGATGATGTTTGTGTTTTCCATTCCAGAATACGATGGCTGGATCTAGGGCAGTTGTTGGAGCAGGAGGCCGCACTGGACGTCGTGGCAGGCCTCGTCGTGTCCAACGACCTTCGGTCGAAACAGCTTCCAACATTGGGGATGAAGGAAGCGCAGCTGGAGGAAACCCGAAGAACAACGAAGAGGTTCAACTGGATCTCACAATCCAAAGACAAAAAGCAGAAGGTGTGGGAAAAGAAGTCGTGTAACACTTGTGGGAAGATGCACGGTGGCGAGTGCAAGTGGGGCACTGGCTCTGATGTGTGCCATAAGTGTGGGAAGTCTCATGGTGGGGAATGGCGGTTGGGGTCAAATGCATGTTATAAGTGTGGAAAGGTGGGGCATTTTGCTCAAGATTGCCATGCAAAGCCCGCGTGTTATAGGTGCGGTCAGACTGGCCACCTAGCGAGGGCTTGCACAGGTGGTGAAACAGGAGGAGGTGAAAAGAAGGATGTTGATCAGGCCAGGCCAAGAACTAGAGCCTACATGCTGACTCAAGAGCAAGCTAAGCAGATCCCGAATGTCGTGACAGGTACGTTTCTAGTAAACGGTATTTCCGCTTCAGTATTATTTGATTAAGGTGCGAATAGAAGTTTCGTAGCTACACCATTTAGTAAATTAGCTAACATGAAATGTTTCCGAGTGTCTGAAACTTTTATAGTAGAAACCGCTAGTCACACTTCAGTTAAAATAATAAAAATGGTTAAGGACTGTAAGATAGAGTTAGAGGGACATGAGTTCCTTGTTACCCTGTATGTTATGACCTTAGGAGGGTTCGATGTGGTTTTGGGTATAGATTGGTTATCTGAGTATGAGGCTCAGATAGTGTGTAAGAGTAGGATGATAAGGTTAAAGTCCTTGGATGGTAGTGCAGTGACGGTTTATGGTGATAAGGAAAGTTCTGGGCTTAATGTAATTTCGATGATAAAAGCCGAGGGTTTGTTAAGGCGAGGGTGTGGTTCCTACCTGACGTATGTTGTCAACGCTACGGCTGAGATGAAGGAATTGAAAGATGTTCCTATCGTGCGCGACTACCCAGAAGTATTCCAGAGGTTCTTCCGGTATTGCCACCAGAGCGAGAGATAGAATTCCAGATAGGCTTAGTACCAGGAGCCCAACCCGTCGCGAAAGCACCTTACCGTCTAGCGCGATCTGAGATGAAAGAATTATTTTCCCAACTGCAAGAACTTCTCGACAAAGGTTTTATAAGGCCGAGTGTTTCCCCGTGGGCCACACCGGTGTTGTTCGTAAAGAAGAAGGATGGAAGTATGAGAATGTGCATAGACTATCGCGAGTTGAATAAGCTTACGGTAAAGAATAGATATCCTTTGCCAAGGATTGATGATCTATTTGACCAGCTGCAAGGTTCAAGTTGGTTCTCACGAATAGATCTCAGATCAGGCTATCATCAACTGAAAGTAAAAGAGGCAGACATCCCTAAGACAGCGTTTCGAACGCGGTATAGACACTACGAGTTCCTCGTGATGTCATTCGGTCTAACAAATGCTCCCACAACATTTATGGACATGATGAATAGGGTGTGTCTTCATCGATGATATACTGATTTATTCTGTTGGATCACGGGTGGTATCAATCCAATAACAATAACAGATCTTAGATTTGTGTATAACCGATTAATACCTTAACTATAGATCTAACTCATAATTACCTAAGATTCAGTGTTATATATGTTTATATATTATCAGTATATGTATATAAGTAATTTGTATAATATTAGGATGAAGATCGAGAGAGGATTCGGATAGGGTTTCGTTAATTAACTCTCAAAACTTAATATTAAATGTGAACAGTGTTCACTATATATAGAAGATAGGTCTGGTTCGCTAACATCCCCTAGCGAACCAGACGCTACTTCGTTACATACATTAATAAAGAGAATAACTTAACGAATCACCCCCTGATTCGTTAACATCCTCTAACGAATCAGGAGTGATAAATAACCTAAGTCTTAGTTCGCTGAACATCCTTAGCGAACTAGACATTACATTAACGAACTAGATAATAAATTAATTGTTTATTACATTAAACATAAAACAAAACGTTAACGATAATTACAAAGACCCAAGACGCGAAACCGTGCACTAACAGACACCCCCTCGTCTTGAGCTCTTTGTCTTTATGTTACTTGAAGCGCTTGGACTGCCAGTCTCTGCAACTATGAATTCCATTTTCATGAAATACACACACAACGCGCTGGAATTGCATAGCCAGGTCGTAGTCTTCATTGCGCTCGATCAGAATCTGTTTCCTGTGTAGCACGTCATTGTCTGTCTCTGATAAATTAACCAACCACATCGGGTCGATTATCTTGATAAGCTCGGTCTTCAGTCCTTTACCAAGAACAATGACGGCCTCACCAGTATGATTGTCATAATACCAGCGGTTGAACAAGAGATGCATCTGTTGGGGCATCGTTTTCACAGGAACCTGCTTCATCGTCTTTGGCGGCTTCACCTTAAGGACAAGTTTCCTCCAGCCAGTTCTTAGATCAATCTCGTCAAGACGCTTACGTCTCGGGACCTGGGGCTTGAAGAACTTAAAGCCATGATTGACCTCGAACAGTAAGTGTTGATGAAACCACTTAGCTGTTCGGTAACCCCCACGATTGATAAATGGTCGTCTCGCGAGGGTACGAACATCCCAACGCGGTAAAGTAAGAACGTCCATTATCGTCTCATAGTACTGGATCCCCTTCTCCCATTTAATTATGCATACTTTAAGCTCAGAATCATAACGCCATGAGACAATATCACCATGTACCTTGGAAATAGTCTTGAAGGAAGTCACTTGGTTTTCTTTAACCCATGCAGCAGCTGTGTCTTTACGCTCTTTATCAACAAAACGATATGCCTTGATAATCTTACCTGCCGCTTTGTAGTTGAACCACTTAGCAATGTCAGCATCAGTTGGGTTCTCAATCGATCTGAACCGAGTATCCACAACCTTTTTTCCCTTAGATATCTTTTCCAAATCATCTTCTGCTGTTTTAACCGTCTGCTCATCAAACACAGGAGCACCTTGATCAACGTTCGTGTGTTGAAACAAGTCAGGATACTCCTCAGCAGTTACATCTTCCATCTCAACATCCTTGTCTTCATAAATAAAATCCGTATTCATCTGAATAGACGGATCATCCAATATACCTTCCTCATTCACCACCTCGACATCAGGCTCGGTCTTTAACGCAGTCAACTGATCATTCAACCCAAGCAGTATGGAAATCTGCTCCCGTGTCAGAGACCTATCAACAAACTCACCAACTTCTATCTCATCTCTGTTCACCACACTCCTACCATCCCCGATCCATCCATAAATATCACAGTATTAGCCGCAATCATCTCAATTGGCTTAGCGGCAGTTGGATCCTGATATATAATAATCTGTTTACCCGAGTCCTCATTGCCACTTGTACTAGCACCGGAAGATGAGCCGTGCGATTGTTTAGGCTCACCTCCCTAACCAGACTCATCAGGATCTTGATCATCGTTTCTGAGTTTCTTTAGGGCATCTTCTTTGCAAGTCAACTGCAAGATTAATTCTTCTTGTTCTTTCATTTTCACCCCCTGAGACTCAACAATCGCCTGCAGCGCTTTAGTCTCCTTCTGACAGAATGAGATATAACTCATCATCCGTATTTGATTCTCCATAAGAAGTTCTTGATTCTGACGGTCGGCTGCTATTTGATTTTCATAAAGGTGGAGAATATTCAACAGCATCTCAGTCTGACGGTTTGGTGGCAAGTTGTATAGTGATGGATGAACAGGTTGGATTGGTCCCTGAGGCTGATTGATTCTAATGAAAGAGACATCACTGGGAGGAGGAGGAGTAGAAGGACGAGGAGGAGGCCTCATAGATGGTGTTGAAGAGACAGTAGATAATGTAGCAGGAGGCCTTGGTATCTCAGATAACGCCATTTGAGGGATTAAACCAAGCCTTTCATGGGACACCAACGTCGTTGTCAATGTAAGCATCGGAGTGCTAGTAGTAGGTGGCACTACCGAGCGTTGAGGCGTTGATTGACGAGGTGGTGGTACACCAATAATTACCCCAGCCCCGGCTGAAACACGTATTTTCTTTGATGGCTCTCCAGTTGCCACCGCTTTCCCTTTCCTCTTTCGTTCTTGTTGAGCTGCAATGGTGGCAGCTAACACAGCATTTACTGCCTCTTGTTTCTCTTGAAAGGCAGCGTCACCAGCTCCACCATCACCATCATTACCATCATCATTCCCATCATCATCGTTCCCACCTTCTCTCCCTTCACGTTCGGAATCCGAGTCGTCATGGATCCAACGTTCATCAGGAGGACAGACATAGTTAGGATTAATGATATGACCAATCATTCGTTTATCTGCTGGCCTCCCTTTTCTATAAAGCGACATTCGACGAACGGTATCGGCTGTCATATGTTCCATAGGGAGCACATCATTCACCAAGGTCTGATCAATAGCTAAATTAGGTATCAAATCTTGAATAATCAACTGCAAGAAACGAGGATACATTAAAAATTTCTTCGACTGAATCGTTTGCTGAACTTGTTCTTTCAAATGATCGAAGACGAGCTCAGAGAAGTTAAACGGCTTGTTCAGAAATAAAGCTACAAAGGCTGATTGCAAACTGAGTCGACATTCGTCAAAACCGCCACGACGACCGCTCATACAATGAATAAGAACATGGAGAAGATACTTGTATGGTGGGCATAATCCATTATTGTTCAACATAGATTTATCAATATCTCCACCATAACGCACACGTGTAAACAAACCCTTGACCAGTTGATTGTCAAATTCACTCGGGTTGTTATCATTATCATTAAATCGAAGCACACGCCGAATTACTTCAACATCAATCATAATAGGAGTTTGATTAATCGTTGCTCGAATATGTTTCTCCACCTCCACATACTCAGCTGTAGCCCAAAACTGCCTGGTAATACTCAGATACACCTTAGGTCGAGCAGTAATGGTGTAATGTATCACTGACCGTCTTAGAAAAGCCAACATATTTCCAAATGTAGCTATATCAGCCACATCTGAGTCAACATAAGCACATATGTTGTGCTTTTTGTCATAAGGTAATAAAATAACATCCTCCTGCTGAACTTGAGGTGGTTGCTCTTGTGGTGGTTGTTCTTGTTGCCCTTGATCTGCAACCGATGGATCTTGATTTACTTGATCAGCCATTTTTACTGTATAAGTATAAACAAATATAAGGAATGTGAAGATGTAATATACATTTAGGACATATATATATCTATTTATTTATAAATGGTGTATTTAATTTTGATATGTGTAATTAATGTATATACGCATTTAGACGGTTTGAATAATTTAGTTAATTAAAAAGATAAATAAATTTAATTAAATAAATCAAACTAAATGTCATTCGTGTGATTGTCACTATGATTCGTTACCATCCAGTAATGAATCAAGTAATTTACTATCAGGTAAATAAGTTAACGAAAGAGACACAACGAATCGACTATAAGAGTTTAACGAACTGAAGTCTAGTTCGTTACAGATTTGGTGAATCCATATTTGATTCGTTAAGAAACTGATTCGCTGAGCTAGTTCGTGTATTTCCTTAACGAATTGGACACGAAACAGTTCCAATTCGCTAAGGATAACGAATGGTCAATAATTTAGACTTAATCTTTGACTCGCATAGTCAAAGTCAAAATTAATATGAACAACCGATGGTCAACTGGACAAAACCAGACTCAATTAGCTCATGCTAATCGTCAAGTAATCAAAAATACATAGTTGTCCAACTCGGAATCTCAATCCGAAGCACATGGTGCTAAGATTAAGGCTTAGCACCATAACCCAAATAAGAACATTCAATAAAGTAAACAGAGTCTAAAACCCGGAAACAATAATCATTCAATCGACCCAGCAAACGTTAATCAATCGTCGATTAAAGTCTACCAAGGGTATCGGAATCGTATTCCGATCACATTGAAACATAAATAAGCTACATTAACAGAGTATATCATAAATAAATTAGGGTTTTGAACTCGGAAAACCCTTAGAACACAAAAACCCATAATTAGTCTATTAATACACCGTCATTTTTGACGAAAATCACATCTCCGTGATTGTTTATACCTTAGTAACACAATGATATTAGTGAAAGATCAAAATATGAAGGTCGAAAATCAGAGAAAAAATTTGAAAAAGGTGACTTTAAGGTGAAGAAAGATGATGAACAGTGAAAGGACTGTTCGTTTGCTTTGTCTTATATAGCCTTACACGTTTCCCGAAGTACCTTATGTACGAATCAAACGATTCGTTTGAATCTTAAACAATGAATTAGACAATTCGCTATTCAAATTCGTTGCCTTAGAGTAGCGAACAAGATGTAAGTCGTGTCTTGATTTGTTAAATATGTATAACGAAATAGAAATGATTCGTTACAGAGTGCGGAAGCGAATTAGGTGAACGAACTAGAAATTAGTTCGCTAAAGAATCACCTAGTTCGTTATCCATACTTAACGAAGTAGCTTTTAACGAATTAATAGTTTATTTAATTTAAACTTAAATAATTAAATGAAATAATTAAAGAATTAATTAAATAATGATCAATTAAAGAATTAACTTAAATAATAATGAAATATATTTGATAATTGAATACTTAAAAAAATGTTTCACTTTTACGAAACATAACTTAAAATCATTAAATAATATGTAAAGTGAAAAGAATAAAATATTTTTGGTATTTTGTAAAAAATTAAAGAATGTATTTACAAAGGAATATCCGAACATTAAAAAATAGACAATCTTTTTGTGTTTTTCAATGATTTATCAACAGCAGTACATATTTTTGTATTTTTGTTGAGTTTGAGCAGAGAATCATATTGACCAAAATGCCCTTCCATCACAGTTCTATATTTCAGCAATATTATGACTGGCGTTAAGTCGGTCATTGATATTGTTGTCCACTTAAATCTTATAACAAACCTTCGAGCATTTTTGTGATATGATTTAAGATTCAATTAGCACACAAAATATCAGAAACTATCAGCCCCTAATCTCGGTTCAAGCTTAATTTGATTTTTTGCCAAATCACCCCAACTTGACTTAAACCATTATAACGTTGATCAAAATTTTGATAACAATTATTGAAATTTTGAGCAATGCATCAAGTTTCTTTTACTGTGAGTATGCACGAGTCCATCTGTCGGCTTACATACATTGTATCCCCTGGGGTCCGTTTCTTATTGGTATTGAGACGCATGAAAGGGAGGAACAATTGTATGACTAACAACGGATTTTGATCAAGTTTAATGACTTTGGGTTTGCTCTAGAAAACGAGTGAAATATTCATGCTTATGAATACCCAGATGATTAAGCCGCATAAAGAATCACAGTGTCCAGAATCCAAACGCTTGTTATTTGCTTTATTATATTTTTGTGTGATCAACAACTATAAGGCTTGAGTATGATCGGCTATTACATTTCTGCCATCTTCACCGAGACTTTTGCTAGAGACTAACACCTCTTTCAATTTGGTTTTTCTTTAAGTTTATATCACTTACTTTACCCTAACAGCTTGTTTAAGACCTATCAATGCACCAAAGGTTAAGCACTCAGTCTTTTAAGCTTATTTCTTTCTGGATTTGGGGTCATATAATAAATTTACTATCATTTTCTCTTTTTGCTTCAAAAACTCAAAATTTTGAGGAGCATAAAACAAAATGATTTTAATTGCCCCAGTTAATTTAAGTTTATCAATTAATGGCTATCCTATTCATCTACAAGTAGAGAACATGACCAAAACATGCAAGCACGCTTCACAAACTTAAATAACTGACTAAATTTTTAGCTAAAAATAAAGTAGAAAGCTTAATGAACGCCCCAAGTACTATCCATTTGTCAGGTAAATGGCTAACCCGAAGATTTACAAGAAATTATCAGGACCAAACATATACAAGTATATGTCCTTCAAAATAAAAGCAAATGACATAATTTTCAACGAACATAAGCAAAAATCTTTTTGGGTTTTCTCTTTACAAACTAAAAACACAATCTTTTTGTCTTTTTCGGATTTTTCTTTACAAAACAAGAAAATTCACATTCTTTTTGACTTTTTTAGAATTTTTTTGTACAAATAGAAATCACAATCTTTTTGGTATTTTCTAATTTTAAAATGTTTTTGGGTTTTCAAATATTAGAATAAAACAAGAAAGAAAAACAAGAAAGAACCCAATATTTTTGAATTTTCAAAGTTTTCTAATGTTTTTGGGTTTTATCTATACAAACAAAAAGCACAATATTTTTGTATTTTCTAGAATTCACCCCCTAAAACCTAAAAACAATAAATTTTAAACTAGAACAAAAACTAAAAAAAAGATAATCATCCTAACTTTAGGATCTCAGCAAGGGTCTTCATCCATTTAAACCAAGCAAAAAATTAAAACGTGTTTTATCAAACGCTTTGGTAAATAGATCGGCTTTTTGAAAATCAGTGTGCACTTTCTCAAGATCAATTAATTTCTTTTCATAACAATCCCGTATAAAATGATATCGAATTTCGATATGTTTCGTTTTAGAATGTGTATGGGATTCTTGCTTATACTAATAGCAGCAGAATTATCAATCAAAATGGGAGTAGTAAGAAACTTCAAACCGTAATCGCGAAGATGTTGTTGTATCCATAAAACTTGGGAACAACAACTCGAGGCTGCAACATACTCAGCTTCGGCGGTTGAAGTGGAGACCGTTGTCTACTTCTTACACTGCCAGGAAACAAGCCGGCTTCCTAAGAATTGACAACCCGCTGTAGTAGACTTGAAATTGATCTTGCATCCTCCATAATCCGAGTCTGAGTAGGCGGTAAGATCGAACGTATCATCATTGGGGTACCATAACCCGATGTCAGGATTTCCCCTTAGATATTGCAAAATACGCTTGACCGCTGCCAGGTGAATCATTCGGGGACTAGCTTGGTACCTAGCACATATACAAACAACAAACATTATGTTGGGTCGAGAAGTAGTTAAATACATTAAAGAACCAATCATAGCACGATAGAGCGTTGGATCAACGGTATCCCCCAATTCATCCAGTGATAAACTGTGACCCATGGGAAGAGGAGTAGAAGGGATTTTTCCGGCAGTAATCTTGAATCGGCTCAAGACGTCGTTCACATATTTTGTCTGATGAATGAAGATTCCCTTCGCAGACTGATGAACCTGCAATTCTAAAAAGAAATTCATCTCTCCCATCGAACTCATCTCGAACTTGGTTTGCATAGACTTCTCAAACTCCTTACACAACATGTCGTTTGTAGACCCAAAGATTATCATCTACATAAATCTGAACAAGCAGAAGATCATCACCAATATTCTTATAAAACAAAGTGCAGTTGACAGTTCCACGTTTGAAACCGTTATCCGTCAGATGGTCGGCGAGCGTGCCATACCAAGCTCCCGGGGCTTGATGTAGACCATATAATGCCTTGTATAATCGGTAAACACGGTTAGGATAATCAGGATCTTCAAAACCTGGAGGCTGTAAGACAAACACTTTCTCATGAAGTTCACCATTGAGAAAAACACTCTTTACATCCATTTGATAAACTTTAATATTCTTGTAAGTAGCATATGCCAGAAAGATTTGAATCGACTCTAATCTTGCAACTGGAGCATATACTTCAGTGTAATCAATACCCTCTTGCTGATGAAAACCTTGCACCACTAAACATGCCTTGTTTCTCACAATTACCCCACGATCGTCTTTCTTACACTTATATACCCACTTAGTCGGAATTGCCTTCTTGACTCTAGCAGGTTTGTCAATAAGATCCCAAACACCTAAACGTGCAAATTGCTGTAATTCTTCTTGCATGGCTTCTACCCAAGAAGGATCTTGAAGTGCCACACGAGGAGTCGTTGGCTCAACTTGAGATAGAAAACAAGTGAATTTAGCAACAGTTGCAATCTCAGATGAATGTAAGTCAACATAAGCACATAGAGCATTATTGTCACTTGAAGAAGCAACTTGATGTCGTGTCTGAACCCCTACATCAAGGTGTCCAATAATGTTTTCTTGTGGATGGTAATTATGAATCCTGAGAGTAGGATTTTCAGAAACAACAACATTTTCAAATAAATTAGTGTAATGTTCACCCAATTCAGGAGATGAAACATCACTGTCAAGTTCAATAACTTGATCCACAATTGTATTATCATCAGATGAAGTAGAAGCATTATCATAAAGAACAGTAGACTCATTATCAGGTTCTTCAATTGGAGCAGCAATTGGAGCTTCAACATCATTTGAACTTGCGAACCTTGAAATTTCCAAATGTTCTTCAAAATAAGCATGAACTAAATCATCATCTGGATGATCGGTTGTTGGAGTAAAAGAATTGAATAAGCCATCATACTCAAACATCCAGTCGGGACCTTTTCCTTGGGAAGGAGTAGTATACTTTTGACAGTCCACATGGTACCATTCTTCAACACAACCGGACGTAAAATTAAACACTCTTTTCTTAGGTGACGCATACCCCAAGAAATAACCCTCA
This sequence comes from Bidens hawaiensis, assembly GCF_021521415.1. NCBI lineage: Eukaryota > Viridiplantae > Streptophyta > Magnoliopsida > Asterales > Asteraceae > Bidens > Bidens hawaiensis. Next base: position 45,301 of record NW_027497204.1, on the reverse strand, counting down.
ACGACTCTTTCATCAAACTTTCCGACATCCTTTTTCAACATAGTACACGGACACCCAAATGGTTCCATGTACTTTAAATTAGGTTTACGATTATTCAATAATTCATAACTGGTCTTTTTGAGTCGTTTAACAGGTAGAACTCGATTGAGTGTATAACAGGCCGTATTCACCGCTTCATTCCAAAACTGGACAGGAAGCTTTGAATCAGCAAGCATTGTTCTAGCAGCTTCAATCAACGTTATATTCTTTCTTTCAGCTACACCGTTCTGTTGTGGTACATATGGGGCACTGTATTCTCCATGAATCCCTTTTTGTACACAAAAGAAATCCAATACAATATTTTTAAATTCAGTACCTTTGTCACTTTGAATTCTTCTCACTTTCAGTTTGTAAAGTGATACGATCTTAGTGATTAGATTTTGAACAAGACCCGGTGTTTGATCTTTTGAACTCATAAATAAAACCCATGAATATCGTGAATAATCATCTGTAACAACCAGGCAGTACCAGTCTTCAGAAATACTCGCACGATTCACTGGACCGAACAAATTCATATGAAGTCGTTCAAGCGGAGTATCAATGGAATTTAATAACTTAGAGGGATGTGATTTCTTCTTCTGTTTGCCCTTTTTGCAAGCAACATAGTGATTAGATAACTTAAAATTCTTTAACGACACCCCCTCTACCAGATTGTTTGCCATTAAATAATTCATCTTTCGAACATGTATGTGACCCATTCTTCGATGCCAAAGTACTGAGTCTTTCTCGGTTGCTTTCGAGACAAAACACGTTTCAATCGATGTTGATACTTTAGTATTGTTGGTGCATAATGCCAGTAGTTCATAGTCTAGTGTCTGTAATCGAGTCTGTAATGTTTAATTATGTTTTGTATGTTTAAGCGAAGTTACTGACAAGTTCGCTTAATAGGCGAACTTGTTAGTCAAGCGAAGTTATGGACAACTTCGCCTGAACATGCCAGGCGAAGTTGTCGTGTATTTATATACCTAGCTTACGGCTTGGTTAGGTGAATCGAGAAGTTTAAGTTCGTGTCAGTTGTTCAAGTTCATTGTAACGTGAGGACGAGAGTCTGTAACAGTGATATTACATCACGTGTTTGAGTTATAATATATAACGTGTGTTCGTTTCGTGTGTTCGTGTGATTCGTGTTCTAACTCGTAACGATCTACGCAGGGATTCCGCACCTGAGTAGACCGAGATATCTCGTGCGATCCGTCCAGGGAACCTAAAATCGCCAACTGCACGTCGTTCGAAATCCTTACTGTCGCCGATTCAGATTCAGGCGAACTTAAGGTTTGGGCGAAGTTATCCGTAACTTCGCCTGAGTCTAAACTTCGCCTGAGGCGATGTTGTGGTGAGGCGAAGTTAACATTAACTTCGCCTGGACCTTTTTAACTTATCAGTTATTAGACGAACTTAAGGCTGAAGCGAAGTTGTTCCCAACTTCGCCCCAACTTTAACTTCGCCGATACATATTTTATCACAACTTCGCTCATGGTAACAAGCGAACTTGTGTTATGCCTTAACGTTTATCTAACTTGGTTCGTTTGTTGCAGATATGGCTGCAGTAGCAGGTGCTGGAGGTGCTGGAGGAGATGACGGAGATAATCAGAGGCAATTCTTCCCGGGTCACAATATGTTTATCACCTTAGACCCGGAAGTGAGTGGTGTGGAGGATTACCGCGAGATAATCACATTCCTCCTTCGCTCGAGGATATTTCACGCAATCACTACGACTCTGCCGATTTCCTTACCCAATATTGAGGATTTCTGGCAGACAGTGGAATACGATTGCCGCGTTGAGCCCCCGGTTATGCGAGCAACCGTCAACAATCAAGAAGTTCAGTTCTCTTCTGAACAAATACGGGTGGCTTTACGTTTTGGAGAGGAGACTAGGGATGACCCTACAGAGTTTGTTGCTCCGTTCCGCGATGGAGCATTTCTACGAATGGGCTATTCTGGTCACAACGGAGGAAGGGTTTCCTACTTGATCAGTTGCGCTTCCTCATGCACGTAATGATTGTCTGCATGTCTGGGAGGAAGGCGGGCACTGATGGTATGGGTGCGACCATGCAGTCAGCAATGACTGCTCTGACTTATAACAAACGTTATAGCTTTAGTCAGATGGTCTTTTACGAGATCGATAGACAGAGAAGAGCGATGGCCCGTGAGAGGTTCATCATGTATCCAAGATTCATTCAGATGATCTTGAATCATGTTGCTCCCACGTTGCCTCAACGACGTCCAATACGATACGTGGAGAGTGTGAGCAAACGTATCTTTGCTCAATGCCGAACATCCAGTGCGAGGAGCAAGCCTGAACTGCGTCTAAGGCATACTCCACTCTTTGGATACTTAATAAACCCGGGGTATGTGCCAGCTCGTGGGGATGAGTTCAGAGACCCGGCACCACAACAGGCAGGAGCATCTCAAGCTATACCTGCTGCTCCTGTTGTGTCACCGGAGGAGGAAGTGGACCTTGATGAAGAATTCGGAGGTCAAGGATTCTTCGATATGGATCGGGTGGATCCAGAGGAGAACGTTCAGATCCCAGTTGAACGTGTCTCGACTGTGCGTATTACTAGAGCAGCTACGACGGTGGCTGACTCAGATCTTGATGATGTTATGAATGAGGCGAGGAGGATGTTGGTGACTCAAGAGAGGACGTTTGGAAAGAGAAAGAGGACAGCTGATGATAGTGAGTCAGAAGAAGAAGAGGATATTCACAAGTTGATTAGACGTTCAAGACGGGAAAGGACAGGTGCAGGTATGGGAGCTGGAGAGACTTCAAGAGTTGTACGTTTTGCTCCGCCCGCACTGTCAGGTATGTCGATTGTTCCTACATCACTACAGGTCACAGGTTTAAGCGCCGCGGATGTTCCCGTGGTGGCTACATCATCAGCTTTTGGCATCCCAATCACTACTATCCAGCTGACGACTCCGGAGATTGTGTCTTTACCACCTCCAACGCTTACTCCTTCAGAGGTGGTTGCACAATTTGTAGAGTCCACAGTCGTTGCAACTGCAGGGTTGTCGGTCACGATACCACCTGCGGTTACGTCCACAGCTGCTTCTGATGTCCTGGTTTCATTCGAAATCCCTGCTGAGTATACTCAAGACACATCTCACATGAGGTTTGATTTCGATGCAACCCTCTCAGACTCGGAGAGAATAGCTGCACTTGAGCGGGTCGTGGCAGAACAATCAAGGGTGAATCTTGTCCAGACCCAGGCTATTCAACGCCTAGTAGCAGAAAATCAACTACAGTCGTCCCTCCTGGTTGAACATGGGAGAATTATAGATGCTATGAAGGAGTTCTTGGCATCTCAGGGGGAGACAGGCTGTAAAGGCGACGAGTTAAGGACAAAGAAGAGAAATGATAGAGACGATGATCCCAATGCATCGAAAGGTGCAGGTGGTGAGTTGCCAAGAACTACTCAAGCTCTTGGGACTTCCACAGCTCAAGGGGAGTCTGCAGGTGCGGCTGGCAGTTCTGGTGGTGATGAGGTGGTGATGGTTGATGATGAAGGAATGGGAGATGATGTGATTGATGCTTTGAAAGAATTAGATGATGATATGTTTAGTGATGATGTGTTGTTTGATGATGATGTGCTGCCAATTGAGGAGATTGAAAAGATTGGAGCTCAGATTGTGATTGAAGAAGATGTTGAAGAAGGTGAAATAGTTGAAGAGAATGTGGAGCATGACATTCCAGGTGTGGAGAAAGCAGATATGGGTAATGAGACAGTAATCGATGAGACTGAATGGGAAGAGCAGCCTAGGTGGAAGGAAGGCTATGCTCAGTGGTTCGTCAAAACGAAGAAACCAGCGGTCCCTACAATGTTTAAGAAGAGTTACAATATTAAAGGCTATGCTGAAGCGAAGAAAGGGATTATTTGCTGGATCTATGATGAGCAGTTGAAGCTCTTTGTGATTAAACGGTATGACGGCGTTCAGTATTTTAAAAGAATGTTAAGGTCGTTGAATACACTGCCGGAATGTGAAGTGAAAGACTTAGCCAGATTGGGGTTAATCAATCGAAATGACGATAATATGGCTAGAGTCATTGAGAAAGTTGTATGGAGAGAGAGTATAAAAGAGAAGAAGTTTGAGCTGTTGAAACCGCAGAAGGGAAAACTTGTTGAAGACAAGGATAGAGGTTTGAGAGCTGATGGAAAACCTTGGATGGTCATGAAGTATAAACCGATCCGGTGTTTGAAAGAAGTACCGATGAAGCTTATGCCCAAGGATGTGCTTAAAGACCTAAAGTGGTGGTATGTGGATTGTGAGACAGCAGAGGCAGTGATGGAAGACGAGGATGAACAAGAGCTCCTAAGAGTTTACGATCCGATGCATTTGGTAAACTTATCGCAAGCTGATCTGCAGGTGCTCAATGAGAAGAAAATCTTTTATATTCCTGCTTGGAAGGACGAAGCGAGGAAGTATCAAAGAGTTGTGTCAGTTTGTGTTAGAGAAGGAGTGCATGCGTGAAGATACAAGATTGAAGATTACAAGACAAGTGCTTAAAGATCAAGATATGAAGCTACTGCCAAGGGGGAGTCTGTTGGTGCATAATGCCAGTAGTTCATAGTCTAGTGTCTGTAATCGAGTCTGTAATGTTTAATTATGTTTTGTATGTTTAAGCGAAGTTACTGAAAAGTTCGCTTAACAAGCGAACTTGTTAGTCAAGCGAAGTTATGGACAACTTCGCCTGAACATGCCAGGCGAAGTTGTAGTGTATTTATATACCTAGCTTACGGCTTGGTTAGGTGAATCGAGAAGTTTAAGTTCGTGTCAGTTGTTCAAGTTCATTGTAACGTGAGGACGAGAGTCTGTAACAGTGATATTACATCACGTGTTTGAGTTATAATATATAACGTGTGTTAGTTTCGTGTGTTCGTGTGATTCGTGTTCTATACTCGTAACGATCTACGCAGGGATTCCGCACCTGAGTAGACCGAGATATCTCGTGCGATCCGTCCAGGGAACCTACAAGTATTCATATTTACGACATAAATATCATTTGATAGAGGTGATCGCATGACAACCATGTCCTCGGGAATCACATAACCCGGTTTCAAAATCAGAAATTCTTTATCGCATGACAACCATGTCCTCGGGATCGCATCACAACCATGTATTGCTTATCACAGATTTGCGACACACTCAATAAGTTATGATCCACTTTGTCACAATAATTAACCTTCTCAAAAGTAATCTTCCCATTTGAAACATCACCTTCTTGTGTAATCATACCCCCAGAATTCCCAGCAAATGCCACATAAACCCCTTGTATATTTCTCACATTTACCAAAGGAATCGGTTTGGAGTGGTCCTTGATAAAAGGATGAAGATTCTGATAGTTCTTCTGGCCATAGTTTCTTACTACATGACCTTGTTGACCGCAAAGAAAACAACTTCTCATGTCAACATGATGATGTTGAGAATTTGTTGGAACATGTGACACAGATGATGACTGATGACTCACATTTTTAGTCATGCTTTTTGCAAAATCATCAGATAATTCAGATTTCTTTTTCAAGTAAAAATCTAAATTAGAGCAGTTCGAAAAACTTTTCAACGTATCTGTTCCCGTTGACTTCACAAATTGAACCCTTTTAGCTTGTTTTAATACTTGCTTTTCTTTAGTCAATGGATCAGATGGAGCTGAAGTTTTTGCATGAGCATATTGACGTTCAAGTTCACGAACCTTGGAGGTTTCATTGTGAAACACACTCTCAATTAGTTCAGGTTTAATGATACTTATTGGAATGTCTTTCTCAGTGAACATTGTGCCCATCCCTTTTAACTTAAACACACGAGCAGATGACGGCTTAGATGCATTAGGATTTATGAAACGCAATAAATCCTCATCAGAAATTTTGGGTTTTTCTGGTTTCTTAGCCTTCACTGGTTTAGCTTGAACATCTTGTTTCATCTTAGTTGTGTGCGAACCATACACAGCCCCCTCAAATTCATGAGGTTCAGACAATATGTGATTAGAACTTGGAATGTTCTTGTTCTTGTGTATAATTTCAAGTTCAAACGCATCCTCAATGATAACTTTGTCCACATTTTCAACAAAAACTTTGTTGCTTTGAACATGAGGCTTCTGAGAAACAGATTGGGTTTTAATAGTTTCAGACTTACTAGATTTAGATTTTTCTAAAAACACAGGCTCTTTAAGAATAACATCTTCTTCAGTTGTAGCAAAAGGATTAATTTTATAATCATTGTGAAATGGTGGTGGAATTTCAACAAAATCTATACCTTTCTTTGAATCCTTTTGTTTTCCAGAAACTTCAATAATTTCATTCAACAGAAAAGAGGAATTTCAAAATTTACCCAATTTGTTCTTTAACTCAAGAACCTCATTCTCAAGCTCGGTTATCTTTGAACGATGTTTCAAAATTTCTTGAAAATTTTGGTCATTAATTGTCATTTTCACAGATAACTCAGCTTTGAGATCATGATTACTTGTCGACAATGCTTCAATCTTTTCATGAGATCTCATTTGAGATTCTAGAGATTGTCGATAAGTATCCTTTAGAGAAGCAATTTCTCTTACTAAATTGTCATTGTGATTCTTTAAAGATTCTAATTTAGGTTTGTTAGATTCACAATCAACACAATTTACTTTAACAGATGAGGTAGCAGAAATAGAATGACTAACCTCGTTTATCTTAGCCATGCTTGCAAAGACTGTTTTAGGCTTGTCACATGAATCATCAGAATCATTGTGACCAATCATCTCCATTGGCTAACATAGCTTGATTATCGTTGCACAGTAATCGTTGTGACCAATCATCTCCATTGGCTAACATAGCTTGTGACCTGGAACTTGATGGTTTTTTCTCAGCATCATTACCTCGTGGTGTTGAAGAGTTTGAACTTTGACCACGAGGACCATTATATTCCTTTTTCGGTTTGTCACATTCTTTTGCAAAATAACCGAATTCTTGACAATTATAACATTTCACCTTCAACTTATCAAATCCCAACTTTTTGTTTAGAGCAGGAAGATCTTTTCCAGTTCTTTGCATGAATCTTTTCACCTTTCGAACAATCATTGCCATGTTCCATTTTAAATCCATGATTTCTAAGTCATCTAGATCAATCTGATCATAGTCTTCATCGGTCAGATCACTAGTGGCAATTTTACTACTCACCAGATTTTCATAAGACGTCATGAAAGCTGATAAGAAAGCAAAATTTTATTCAGCTTCTTTCATGTTTTCATTTAGAGGTGCTGAGTATTGATTTGTTGAAGACGAACTTCCTGAACCAGCAGAAACATTTGGTGATCCAGAGTTACCAGCAGTATAAAAACATGCTTTAGAATCACTATAGATTGTTGTTTCATTCTCTTTTGCTTTCTGTGTCAGAAAAGCAGTGATTGGTGAAATTGTTGAACTTAAAGGCATGCTACCACCATAGAAAGCAGGATCTTGACTTTCCTTTGATGATTTTTGACACTTGAGATCATACTCACGAGCTTCAATCTTTTGTAAAAACTCACTTGCAGTCAAGTCTTCATTGAAATAGCTATTTTCTTTTAATACCATTAGAAAGGTAGAGTACGAACTTGGTAATGCACTCTTAATAGTATCAATCTTGTCAATCTCAGAAATTTCCATCTTCATTTTATCCATTTCTGCAATCAAGTGATTGAATCTCGTAATCATCTCTTCAACCGTTTCACCTTTAAGTAAGTTAAAGTTTCTGAATTGAAACTTAAGCATCACCTTTTTGCTTTCAGCCGTATTGCCCATACTTCTCATTCGGATATGTTGAAATAAAGAAGCACATATCTTAATACTACCCACTTGGTGGAATATATTTTCAGGTAAAGCCATAGTTAGAGTAGAATATGATTTCGTCTCTATCTCTAGAGCCTTTTTCTCTTCTTGTGAGTATTGAGATATAGCTTTAGGTCTGAATCCGATAGTCTCGTCTCCAATCATAGGAACAGTATAAACTTCATCTAAACAATATGAGCAGTCAGGATGAACTGATCCTAAATGAGCACGAAACCGAGGTTCCCATTTGGCAAAGTCACTGAACTTCATCAATCTTGGACATTTCGAATGTGAACCTATCTCGATATCAAGTTTCAACATTTGTTGCATCAACATGTTTTGAGACGCTAATGCAATCATACCGGCCATTTTTGACAAGTTTCCAAAATTTTAGGATGTAATGAATCAACCAGAGAATAAGATTAACGAATGAGAATTGTAACGAACTGTAAACAGTTGTAGCGAACTGTGAACAGTAGATTAACGAATCAAATCTTAACGAAGCTAAGATTTATCAGACAACGAAAAACAATTGAGTTTAACGAATCAATCTAACGAATCAGAAAGTCAACGAATCAGAAAGTCAAACTAATGAATTGATTAACGAATTAGATAGCGAATTGATAAGAAATACCTAACGAATTAAAAAGTATTCAGTAGCGAATCACTAAGAAAAACTTAGCGAAATAGATAACAAATCAGCTACAGTTGATTAGCGAATCAACTATAACGAATCAGGTTGTTACAACCGTTTGTAACAAATTCTGACACCTTATGCCACGTGGCAAAGGTTGTTATGACACAAATCCCAATGTGGACGCGTTTCACACGAATCAGTTAACCCAAATGACGAATTAGATAACACGAATCAACTATTATAGCGAACTGGCTAGCGAATCACTTGAAATGAATAACGAATTGACGAACGTAATGAACGAATCAAAGTGAACAGGATAGCGAATCAACGTAGCGAATCATGTTCATCTTTGAATCTTCAAATCTTCAACCAGAATTTCCAGAAATCTGGAAATGTTGAACACCAAACCCAGAAACCCAGAAGCATAAAATCTGTAATACTATCTCAATTCTAAACCAAATCACACAAATAACCAACCAAAACACTCGTAATACGATTGCGAAACCAATACACCAAACCTCGTAACCGATTATCTCCGATAACCAATTCAATTTTGCCAAAACGCTGACCCTGTTTCGGCCACAAACCAAACCAATACCGAATCAATCCGAAATCAATCCAAACCTCAATTCCACTCACAATACCTTACCAATACTCATATCAACTCAAATTCAATCCAAACCATACATAATTCATTCAATTATCCTTTAAATTAGTCCAAATTCAACCAAAACAGAACACTATCTATATGTAAAACTAATTAACCAATCAATACTCTAAATAACCACCAAATCAAGTGTAATTGAGCCCCGAAAGCTCTGATACCACTTGTTGGATCTCGGGTGGTATCAATCCAATAACAATAACAGATCTTAGATCTGTGTATAATCGATTAATACCTTAACTATAGATCTAGCTCATAATTACCTAAGATTCAGTGTTATATATGTTTATATATTATCAGTATATGTATATAAGTAATTTGTATAATATTAGGATGAAGATCGAGAGAGGATTCGGACAGGGTTTCGTTAATTAACTCTCAAAACTTAACATTAAATGTGAACAGTGTTCACTATATATAGAAGATAGGTCTGGTTTGCTAACATCCCCTAGCGAACCGGACGCTACTTCGTTACATACATTAATAAACAGAATAACTTAACGAATCACCCCCTGATTCGTTAACATCCCCTAATGAATCAGGAGTGATAAATAACCTAAGTCTTAGTTCGCTAAACATCCTTAGCGAACTAGACATTACATTAACGAACTAGATAATAAATTAATTTTAATTACATTAAACATAAAATAAAACGTTAACGATAATTACAAAGACTCAAGACGCGAAACCGTGCACTAACATATTCAAAGAGCTAGCCTGATCATGCCAAACATCTGAGGGAAGTGTTAGAAGTTCTGAAGGGAGAGAAGTTGTACGATAAATTTTCGAAATGCGCGTTCTGGTTGCGAGAAGTGCAATTTCTAGGTCATGTGATAAACCTTGAAGGGATTACCGTGGACCCAGCCAAGATGAGGCGATAACGAATTGGAAGACTCCGTAGAATCCGACTGATATACGAAGCTTCTTAGGGTAGCTGGCTACTATAGGAGATTCATCGAAGGCTTCTCCTAGATAGCCGCACCGTTGACCAGTATGACCCGAAAGTCAGTAGTATTTAGTTGGGGAAAGTTTCAAGAATAAGCGTTTGAGGAGTTGAAGAAAAGACTCATGCAAGCTCCGATCCTTGCTTTACCTGATGGTGACGAAGATCTGGTTGTTTGTGCTGATGCCTCGCATCAGGGGTTAGGTTGTGTGTTGATGCAGCGAGGAAAGGTTATAGCATATGCGTCCAGAAAGTTGAAGGTTCACGAGAGCACTTATCCGACGCATGATTTAGAACTAGCAGCTGTAGTGCATGCTCTTAAGATATGGAGGCATTATCTGTACGGTACGATGTGTACCATCTACACAGATCATAAGAGTTTAAAGTAATTCTTCTAACAAAAGGAATTAAACATGAGACAGAGAAGATGGTTGAAGTTGATTAAGGACTACGACTGCGACATTAAATACTATCCTGGTAAAGCTAATGTGGTCGCCGACACGCTAAGTCGTAAGAATGAGGAAGTCATTGCAACAGCAAAGTCATACCAGCTGATTATGAATTCAAGTCTTTTCGAAGAAATCATCAAAGTACAGTCAGAAGTGTTACAAGACGAGAAGTTGGTAAAGAAGGAAAGAATTTACGGCTAGCAAGATGAGTTGAGGGAAACACTCATGGTGTTAAGACTAGGTTCAACCGTATGTGGATCCCAGGCCAGGTGATCTTAGAAGTCGAATATTAGATGAAGCTCATAAGTCAAGATACTCGATTCATCCTGGAGCTACAAAGATGTACCAAGATTTGAAAAGAGATTACTGGTGGCCAGGAATGAAAAACGATGTAGTGGATTATGTTAGTAGGTGCTTAACTTGTTTACAAGTTAAAGCCGAACATCAGAAGCCCTATGGAAAAATGCAACTGCTTGAAATACCTGAATGGAAATGGGAACACATCACAATGGATTTCATAACTAAGCTACCTCGTACAGCTAAGCATCATGATACCATCTCGGTGATTGTGGACCGTTTAACCAATAGTGCTCACTTTCTTCCTATACTAGAGGCTATCTCGTCGGAAACGTTAGCAAGCTTGTTCATAAGAGAGGTTGTAACCAAGCATGGAGTACCGTTATCAATCGTGTTTGATAGAGATACTCGGTTTACTTCGAGGTTTTGGAAGAAGTTCCATGAATCTATGGGAACGAGATTGAACATCAGTACGGCGTGTCATCCTCAAACAGATGGACAGTCTGAAAGGACGATCCAAACCCTTGAGGATATGCTACGTGCTTGTGTTTTAGACTTTGGTGTAGGTTGGGATGATCATCTGCATCTAGCAGAGTTTTCCTATAACAACAACTACCATTCAAGTATTGGTATGCCACCGTTTGAAATGCTCTATGGTAGACGATGTAGAACTCCCGTATGTTGGGGAGAGACTGGTCAGAAGGAAATGGGAAGCTTAGAGGTGGTTCAAGAGACATCTTCAAAGTTCGATCAGATTAAGGCTAGAATGAAGGCTGCTCAAGACAGACAGAAGTCGTATGCTGATAAGCGGCGATGCTCAAGGTCTCGCCTTCGAAAGGAATCATTCGTTTTAGAAATAGGGGAAAATTGAGTCCGAGGTACATTGGACTGTTTAAAATCTTAGATCGTGTGGTTGAAGTAGCTTATAAGCTGGATTTACTCGATGAGTTAGAAGGAATTCATCAACCTTCCATGTTTCTCATTTGAGAAAATGTCTGGCTGATGACACGTCGCACATGCCGTTAATGGACATCGAGGTTGATGAACGGTTGAACTATATTGAGCAACCAATCGAGATAGTTGACTGCAAGGAGAAGCAACTTCGTTATAAGGTTATACCTTTAGTGAAAGTTATATGGAAGCACCACAAGGGATCGGATGCCACTTGGGAAGTGGAGGAAGAGATGCACAAATTTTACCCTGCTTTGTTTAGACGATAGTTAGGTTTCGGGGACGAAACCTCTTTAAGGAGGGAAGACTTGTAACATCCCAAAATTTCAAATAATAATATTTTATATATTATTTCTCATGATGGACAAGTTTACTTGTGTTAATAAATAAATAATAAAATAGCAAGATAGAAAGGAAGTAGGCTAAATAGATAGGATTAATCATGGACTAAAAAGGAAAGATGGGCCAAGGGTCCATGGGCTTAAGGGAGTATAAATACCCCCTTAAACCCTAAATCTTTCCATTTCCATCCATCTTATCCATAATATTCCCTAAATCATAAAAACACACACTCGAACACTCCATTTACGACAGTGAGAGGGGAAAGAAGATCCGAGACCAAATCGAGCCTTTTATTGATAGATTTTTGGTGTGCAAGCTATATTCAAGCTACGAGTTCATAAATAACCTAGACCGCGACCTAAAAATGTTCAAAGGTATGTTCTTGATATTCAAAGCTTATGTTTTTATAAACAGTTAACCATGGAATTAAGCACAAGAGTAGATCGGGTATAAATGAACCATAAAGTAGCAAACTTGATGATTAAAATAGACTTAACGAACTTATGGTTATGAACGGCTCGTTTAAAAGAAACCCTAGATCTAGTGTCGAACATCTTTATCCTAAAGGTTCAAACTTTATACCTAAAACAGACTAGATCTTGATGAAGGGCTACTAACGGGTGTAAAACAGTTAATGAGAATAGGAAATAAGTGGTTAAAGTTATGGTTATGGGTCGTTAACCGTTACCTGAGCCAAAATTCGGATTAAAGGATATAAGGATACGGGCCGATAGAGGCTAATACCATCAGACAAGGGTTTTCGGCCACATGGTTTCTTGGTCCACGAGAGCTCTAGGCCAACGAGAATTCTAGTTGACCTGAGTTCTCGGTAACCATGAGTTCTCGGTCAGAGTTCTCGGCCAACCCATGTTCTCGGCCAAGTGTGGGATTTCGGTCAACACGAGATCTCGGTCAAACAGGGGATCTCGGTCAAACAAGGGATCTCGGTCAAACCTGGGATCTCGGTCAACATAGGTTCTTTGCCAAGATGTTCTAGGCTGACCCAGTTTCTGTTACGGCCTAAACCTAGTTGGGCCTAGGTGCTTTAATTGACAGTTGGGTCTGGCCTAACTAGATCCACAAACCTTAAGCCCATAACCCATCTGACTAAACAAGCCCAACTTAGACAGTGTGTTGGGTAATTAAAATACCAACTTAAATAATTATATGGGTAACTGATAAATATATATTTAACAGTTAGTTGAGCTCAGTTAAAGAAAGGGATAACGACTAACGGAGAAAGAAACAGGATCCAGGTGAGTTTGTAGCCCCACTTCCTTGTTATGTTTTCGGGGATGTGTGCATACTCGATGTGATTAGTTAATACACTTACCTTGAGTGGTAAGTGTATGCCTTATATGATTTATTAATGAATGCTTGATGATGCATGAACGATCTTCGGATATTGCATGTATTGTCTAGGGATAGTCTAAAGATATGCTTGATGTATATTTATATATGAAATATAAATGATGTATGTACGTATGGAAGTTATAATTATGAATGTATAAAAAGGTATGGAAGGTATGGTTAGGAAGGGAATGGACCCTAATAATATCCGCGAATGAAGGGAACGGACCCTAATAATATACGCAAATGTAGGGAATGGACCCTAGTAATATCCGCGAATGTAGGGAACAGACCCTAATAATATCTGCGAATGCTTTAGGATGAGTATATGTATATGTGAATGTATAAAAAGGAAAGAAGGAAGGTATGATAGTATGAACGTACGAAGGAATGTAAAGGACTATGTATGTATATGAACCTTCAGGTGCGTATATAGGAATATGTATGGATGTATTGTATGTTATGTGATTAACTAGAACTCACTCAGCGTAGCTGACTTTTAGTATGCACGCATGTGAGTAGGATGAGGCAGCTCGCTTGAGGCGAACACGTGGCATCAAGTAAGAGGCTGGCATCGGAAGACTCAAGACGTGTCACGCTTAATTATTTATTTTTGAAAGACAAGTTGTTTATTTAAGACAAGTTTTGAATTGTTATGAAATGCTTTATGAAAGTTTTAATATTCCGCGTATGTTTCTATTAACTCTGATGATTGGAACTATGTCGATGAGTAAATCCAACACCCAAATGTGAGGCACCGGTAACGGGGCCTTACAAGTTGGTATCAGAGGAAAGTTCGAGAGATTTAAGCATCCTACATGATTAGACTCGAACAGAGAATGGGATTTAAGTAAGAAAAGAAAGAAGATGTCAGTTCAAGAATGCCATGTGTCACTCAAGCAAGCTCATTAAAGGTAAAGTGTATGGTTAAGTAATAGATGTTAATAATAGCTTAATTGCTAAAGAAATGATATGCGAATGCTAGGGATATGATTAATTGATTGTTTTGATTGACTAACTGTTTAAAGTAGAACCAACACAAATAGACTCATAAAGGGAAGTGTGTAGGACACGGAGAGTAACGTGATCAGCTAATCACAGCTGGCCACTGTTATTACCTGTCAGCCTTTCTATCCTTGTACTAAATAGTTCCTTGAGTGATGATGTTTGTGTTTTCCATTCCAGAATACGATGGCTGGACCTAGGGAAGTTGTTGGAGCAGGAGGCCGCACTGGACGTCGTGGCAGGCCTCGTCGTGTCCAACGACCTTCGGTCGAAACAGCTTCCAACACTGGGGGTGAAGAAAGCGCAGCTGGAGGAAACCCGAAGAACAACGAAGGGGTTCAACTGGATCTCGCAATTCAAGCAGATATTATTCAAGTTGTAGCCACTACTGTGAAGAATATGACTCCTGGAGGGTCTGCTGGAAGCCGCGAAAGAACTTCTGAAGGGGCGGGTGGCGATGGTAGGAGAGATGGGGAAGGAGAGAGAGAGAGAGAGGCCTCGAGTGGGGTTAAGTCTGTGAAAGTCGATGACAGGAAAAGAGGCCAAGGTGGGTGCAATTATAAGTCCTTCAAAGGATGCGACCCGCCGAAGCTGTCTGGGTTGGGTGACGCAATCGCTACTCTTCAATGGATAACTGCCATGGATAAGATTATCTGCATTAGCGAGTGCCGACCCGACCAAGCTGTCGGTTATGCCACCCAATCATTTGGTGAGGAGGCGATGTATTGGTGGGAGTCATTTGAGCAGAGGAAGAGTCGGGAAGAGATAAAGGCAATGAAGTGGGATGATCTGAAGGAGTTGGTAATGAAGAGATTCTGTGCTGATGCTGAAGTTGAACGAGTTGAGATGAAGTTTTTGAATTTGAAGGTGGGAAAGATGACACACCGCGAGTACACTACTGAATTCAACCGCCTGTCCAGGCTCGTGCCAGACATGGTGAACACTGAGACCAAACGAATCAAGTGTTATGTGAGAGGGCTACCACAGAACGTCCACACATTGGTCAAGACTAGTAAACCTACTACTTTTGACTCTGCTCTCGAACTCGCAGAGATGGTTTACGATGATCTAGCCGTGGACGATGTGGTGGTGAATAGAAGAAAGAGAAGAAATGGGTTGTTCCTGCTAAACGACCTGATACTCGGTTGTGGAACTCCAAAGACAAAAAGCAGAAGGTGTGGGAAAAGAAGTCGTGTAACACTTGTGGGAAGATGCACGGTGGCGAGTGCAAGTGGGGCACTGGCTCTGATGTGTGCCATAAGTGTGGGAAGTCTCATGGTGGGGAATGGCGGTTAGGGTCAAATGCATGTTATAAGTGTGGGAAGGTGGGGCATTTTGCTCAACACTAGTCTGTCCTACTCCTACCGATTTGGGGCGTGTCACAGCCCCAGAGGGTTCTAATCTCGGTGACCTGGGATGAATCATGAGGGAAACTCGCCAGACCCACTCAGAATTAGGCTTAGGAGACGATTCTGGCGATTCTGAACCGGGGAGAACCGATCGTCATAACTCCATGTCTAAGGTACTCTTATCTCTGGATGAGTGGCTCCGTATCTTACAAGAAAATGTTACAGCCGAGTACGAGCGTCGAGTGCGTGAAGAGCGACTCCACGCTCGTACTCTGACTTATGATGAATCTCCTTGGAGATCTCTCTCTCCTCCAACGGCGAGGAGGAGCCAGATGCGTCAAAGTGTTCAGACAGAGTGAGATCCAGCGGAGATATAAAGACCACTCTAATGACCTCGTATGGTCAGACGAGTACCTGCGTACTTAGAAGAGTATGAAAGTCATGATTCAACGTATCATCCTGATGCCATCAGTTATTATAGTGGTGATAGTAGACTTCACTTGCGAGACGGAATGAGTTATCCGCGAGCGGTAGTACGTAATGCGGAATATCACAGTAATGCTGAGGAAGACTTCTCTAACCCTTACCGACCAGCCGCATTTGCTGAAAAGTCAAAATTCATTTCAAAAATTGCAACGACTCTGTTTCCGGTTAATGAAAAAAATCCCAACATCCGTTAAAAAGTACGATGGAATGACTGATCCAAATGATCACTTAATGAACTTCGTGGCTGTAGGAGGAGTCAGCGGTTGGACCCTCCCTTACTGGTGTCACATGTTTGCTTTAACATTCACTGGTGCAATGCGTGAATGGTTTGAGAAGATACCAGACGGACAAATTAAGAGTTGGGACGATTTTGTTGCCAAATTTTCCCAACATTTCAGTCAACAGCGGAAGCACACTCGCGATCCATCTGAGATATTAAATGTGGTTAGGCAGAACAATGAATCCATTGAGGACTTCATTACCCGCTTTAACAATGAAAGTCTTAATATTGGTGGTGTGAGTGAAGACATGTTGCGGGGAGCGTTCCGCAAAAACGTGAAAAGTGACGAATTAATCTGGACTCTGACGGGCAGAGACGGAATGCCGACATCTTTGAATGATATCATGACCGCGGTAAAACTATTTGCAAGGACTCAAAAAACTTTGGCAAATAACGGTCAGAAGCAGAACCTTAAGGTTAAGTTCCAGACCCCGCGACCGAAAAAACAAGCGAAAGGAACGATTTGGTAAAGACTCCAACCATCGGAGGAACCATCAAAACAATTTGATGCCAGATCTTTGATTGGCAACAAAAACAAGCAGAATTCTTCAACACGGCCCTCCAACAGTTGGACTCCATTGTCAAAAACACCTTCAGAAATCCTCACTACTGAGAATGTGAATTTCAGGAAGCCCAACCACTCACAAGGAGATCGTTCCTTGACACCAAAAATCACTGTTCATTCCATAATGATATTGGGCATAACACAAACGAGCGTGTAGCCTTGAAAAACGAAATTGAAGCAGATGTGAAGTCTGGCAAACTTGAACATATGGTTAAAGGTTCAAAACCAGGGACTGGTAAGGCTCCCGTGCGATACAATTAGGGCCCGTCCAAATATAAAGTCAAAGATTTGAACGTCCACATGATTCAAGGCGGACATAGAGTGGGAGGAAAGAGGAGAGAGCTCCTAGATGAGGAGTGGAAAAATGAACCCGTAATTTTTCCACTAGTTAAGGGCGGACCGTGCAATAAGAATTCCTTGATTATCACTGCCCTCTTTGGTCATTACCGATCGCAGTATGTTTTCTTTGACACTGGTAGTACATCCGACATTATGTACGAACAGTGCTTTGAACAATTGGATGAAGATGACAAGGAGAGGTTAAAACCTATCCATGCGCCTATATCTGGATTCGGAGGGGAGGTGTTGCACCCGCGAGGGGTTATAATATTTCTAGTCACTCTGATTGACATAATCCATTCCAGAACAAAAGACATGGAATTTTGGGTCCTTCCGACGACGTCTAAACATGACATCATTTTAGGACGGGAAGCAATTGGTGACTTCAATGCTCACCCGTTGTAGCATCCCAAAATTTCAAATAATAATATTTTTTATATTATTTCTCATTATGGACTCGTTTACCTGAGTTAATAAATAAATAATAAAATAGCAAGATAGAAAGGAAGTAGGCTAAATAGATGGTATTAATCATGGAATAAAAAGGAAAGATGGGCCTTGGGTCCATGGGCTTACGGGAGTATAAATACCCCCTTAAACCCTAAATTTTTCTATTTCCATCCATCTTATCCATAATATTCCCTACACCATAAAAACACACACTCCAATACTCCATTTACGGCCGTGAGAGGGGAAAGAAGATCCGAGACCAAATCGAGCCTTTTATTGATATATTTTTGTTGTGCAAGCTATATACAAGCAACGAGTTCATAACTAACCTAGAAGGCGACCTAAAAACGTTCAAAGGTATGTTCTTGATATTCAAAGCTTATGTTTTTATGAACGGTTAGCCATGGAATTAAGCCCTAGAGTAGATCGGGTATAAACAAACCATAAAGTAGCAAACTTGATGATTAAATTGGACTTAACGAACTTATGGTTATGAACGGCTCGTTTAAAAGAAACCCTAGATCTAGTGTCGAACATCTTTAGCCTAAAGGTTCAAACTTTATACCTAAAACGGACTAGATCTTGATGAAGGGCTACTAACGGCTGTAAAACAGTTAATGAGAATAGGAAATAAGTGGTTAAAGTTATGGTTATGGGTCGTTAACCGTTACCTGAGCCAAGATTCGGATTAAAGGATATAAGGATACGGGCCGATAGAGGCTAATACCATCAGACAAGGGTTTTCGGACACATGGTTTCTCGGTCCACGAGAGCTCTAGGCCAACGAGAATTCTAGTTGACCTGAGTTCTCTGTAACCATGAGTTCTCGGCCAACCCATGTTCTCGGCCAAGTGTGGGATTTCGGCCAACACGAGATCTCGGTCAAACCTGGGATCTCGGTCAACATAGGTTCTTTGCCAAGATGTTCTCGGCTGACCCAGTTTCTGTTATGGCCTAAACCTAGTTGGGCCTAGGTGCTTTAATGGACAGTTGGGTCTGGCCTAACTAGATCCACAAACCTTAAGCCCATAACCCATCTGACTAAACAAGCCCAACTTAGACAGTGTGTTGGGTAACTAAAATACCAACTTAAATAATTATATGGGTAACTGACAAATATATATTTAACAGTTAGCCGAGCTCAGTTAAAGAAAGGGATAACGATTAACGAAGAAAGAAACAGGATCCAGGTGAGTTTGTAGCCCCACTTCCTTGTTATGTTTTCGGGGATGTGTGCATACTCGATGTGATTAGTTAATACACTTACCTTGAGTGGTAAGTGTATGCCTTATATGATTTATGAATGAATGCTTGATGATGCATGAACTATCTTCGGATATTGCATGTATTGTCAAGGGATAGTAATATGCTTGATGTATATTTATATATGAAATATAAATGATGTATGTACGTATGGAAGTTATAATTATGAATGTATAGAAAGGTATGGAATGTATGGTTAGGAAGGGAATGGACCCTAATAATATCCGCGAATGAAGGGAACAGACCCTAATAATATACGCAAATGTAGGGAACGGACCCTAGTAATATCCGCGAATGTAGGGAACAGACCCTAATAATATCTTCGAATGCTTTAGGACGAGGTATATGTATATGTGAATGTATAAAAAGGAAAGAAGGAAGGTATGATAGTATGAACGTACGAAGGAAGGTAAAGGACTATGTATGTATATGAACCTTCGGGTGCGTATATAGGAATGTGTATGGATGTATTGTATGTTATGTGATTAACTAAAACTCACTTAGCGTAGCTGACTTTTAGTATGCATGTGATGGTCGGTTAATTTGTATGCGTTTTAGTTCGTTTATTATTTAGTTTTAACTGTTTATTCTAGAACTATCGATACTTCATACGTGTTTAATTAGATTTCAGGTCATAGGCGTTAAAGTACTCAGTATGGACCTGTTGTGACATGGAATGAAGACCCGGGATGTCCAGCACACAAAACGAGAAATAAAAAGAAGATTGCTGTAACAGGGTCCCATCGCGGTATGCGATGGGCCTGCTGAAACACCCATCGCGTACCGCGATGGGAGTTAAAAATAGGTTGACTTTTGGGTCAATCACGGTATGCGATCGACCCTCAGAAGACCTGTCGCGTACCGCGATGGGTATGTAGACGAGATTTTGGTTTATAACATCAGTTTCATCAACAAGAAAACCCTAACTTCGTTTTTGACGACCAAGAGGCGATTCCAGCAGTTCCTATTGGCGATTTCCACTATCCTAGCTCGTTTCAAGATCCTACATATGATTCCTATCATCCGCATCGAAGATTCAATGACGTCTAGGCTCGGCTAATCTCCTAGAGTCGCACCCGGGATGTATAGTTTGTAACTCTTTACAGTTTTTCTCCTGTGATTAAGAATACTTATGTTTTGATTATTAAAGATTGTTATATGATTATTGATGTTTAGTATTTCTGTGTGTTCGGTCGGTTTAGGTTTACGTTGGTCTGAATGATCTGTTGCTAGTTGCTAGATAATTAGTCATATAACTGTTTGGTTATATTAAATACGATAAAACGTGCAATTTCCCGTAACTGAGTCACAATGGCAAGGACTGTTTGATAACCAGTGCCGTGTGTAAAGTAATTGTTGGCGTCTAAGGTTTTGTCTGGTTGATCAGTTTTCAGTTAATCGTTGATAATCAATCTGTTAGGTTGCATGAGATATTGTTTGGTTGCTTACTTGAATTCCCGGGTGTGATTTGCTTTGTTAATTGTTTACAACTCGCTTGTTCGTTCGTTGCTTAGTTCTTTTAATTCAAACTATTTCTTGTGTGATTAGCACTAAAACCAGTTACTTCATAATTATAAATCTGTTACACGAATTGCATTGGCCACATACTCCTTGTGATACGATACCTACTTGCTCTATCTATTTAGACTAATTAGGTTTTTGATTGACTCAAACGACGGTCATCAAAATGACGCCGTTGCCGGGGAGTTAGTGCGCTTAGTGTTTTCGTGTTATTTGATTTGTGTGTTTTATTTAATTTTCAGTTTTTAGTTTAAATTTTATTTTACTTTATTTTATTTGTATTTTTTCATTTTACGCGGGTTATGTCAGTTGTGCAGATTACAGGTTTATGCGCACCCGCCATTCGGGCCGACAGTCTCCTTTAATTTACGAGCCCGAAATCGAGAGAGTAGCTCGGTAGAACCGAGTACAAAACAGAAACTCACAAACGAAAGACCAGAACCAGAACTAAAACAATAACCAAAACCAAGATTCACTTCCACAAACCAACATGTTTCACCCAGAAAACATACCCGATCAACCAAACTTCAATAACCAGAATAACCAAAACAGCTCAGCTCATGCTTCCAGATGCTGAAATCAAAACCAAAACCGAAACCTTAACCGAAACTTAAACCTCAACTTTGACCAAGCCGGACCATCCGCTCCAAACAATAACCCCAACCGCTGAGTTCGGATAAATCTTGATGATGTTCGATCGAGGGTTCCGACTGAAGACGAGGATGAGGGTGAAGAAAATAATGGAAACGAGGGTTTTCGGGCAGTTGATGATGAGGTCGATCTATGGGTTAGGAGAAATCGGGAGGTTGAACCTGAGAACGAGGTTGGTGAACCAGAGGTCGAGGGTGAAAATAATTATGAAGATGAAGAGGAGGAGCCCGTTAATCGAGGACGGGCTGAACCAGTTAACAGACACAGAAGGGATCGAGAAAAGGTAAATCGGGCGGAACGGCCTGAAAGAATTCGTGGTATTCCGGTTAATCGGGGCGGTATGGGAAACCCCGGGGGGCAAAGGAGAAATTACATAGCCCCAGCTCATGGTGTTAACTGTCGGTTCATACCGGCTATCTCAGACGGAGCATCTCCGTTGGTTCCACAGGAACGAGTGTAGGGACATCCAACCTTCAAGTCCCGGCCATCTTACATCAAAATCGTTCCTCATTTCAACGGGATGGCTTCGGAAGACCCGTATTCGCACTTGATCGATTTTTCGGCTGTTTGCGGGTCTACTGGTAATGGTACGTATGATCAGGATGAAGTCCGGTTGCGGTTATTCCAGCTCTCATTAAAAGACAAAGCGAAACTGTGGTTTAACTCGTTACCAACACACAATATCAGAAACTGGGCCGAGATGCAACAAGTCTTCCTAAACGAGTTTTATTCACAGTCGAAGACTACCGAGGCTCGTTCAGACCTTCGTCACTTTTCAAAGTTACCGGGTGAGTTATTACATGAAGCTTTTACCAGGTATAAGGATATGATCAAAAAATGCCTACATCACCAAATCGAACTGTGGGAACTGGTAAAGTGCTTTGTTGATGGTTTGACATACGAGGACCGAAAGCATCTTAAGGCCTCGTGTTATAGTCAGTTATTGAATCAGCCGGAGGAAGATGATTGGGAATATTTAGAGTTCATGTGTGAAGATTCGAAGGCAAAAGCAGCAGCTGAAAGACGAAGACGTGGTAATTCATCCAGATCAGTTAAGTCAGTCACGTGTGAGTCTGAACGAATCGCTGAATTAGAACGTGAACTGGCTGGGTACAGAAAGGGTAAGAAGAAAGAAGTCGGGAAAGTTGGAGTGAAATTCCCGGTTTGTGAAGACTGTGGTGAACTCGGGCATAAGGCAGAAAATTGCCCTGAGTATTATGATGATGATGAGGAGGATGACACCGAGGAAGTTAATTATGCTTACGGGGATTCCAAAGGCCAAGGGTTCAATTCGAACACATATCACCCGGGCCTGAGGAACCTCCCGAATTTTCGTTACGGGAACGTGTCTTCTCAGTTGAACCCGAACTTTCAGGGATCGAGTCAGAACAGATCGCAGGGTAATTACCGCCAGAGCGGTTATCAGCAGGGCTCGAGTAATCAGAATCTGGGGTATAACAGAGACGGTAACCGGGGGGGAAATATTTCGGGTAATCAGGATCAGCAGAAACGGTCCTTAGGTAATTCGGACGAGTCAATACACTTGAAGTTGGATACGTTATTGAAAGCCATGACTGATCAAAAGGCCGAGACGAAACAACAGTTCGAGTTACGGGATAAATCATCGGAGGCAATGATGAAGCAAATTGGTCAGCTCGCTTCAGACATGGCGAAATTACAAAAGAATGCGGCCAACTTCCGAGTGACACCACAGTCAACCCGAATCATCACAGTTCAAGTTCGAAAAAGCACGTCAACCAGGTAAGTATTTTACGTAATGCTAAAAAATATGATAACAAGGTTGGGGGGCCACCACCTTTGGTTGATGGGGTGGTGGAAGATATTGATGAAAATCTCGTCAGTGATGACGAGCCGGAACCGATTGAATTAAATAAACCTAACAAAAGTGAAACTAAAAATAATAAATTGGTTCCGAAGGATGACACCAACAACTCTAAGGATAAGGAAAAGGTGAAAACTGTTACATATCCCGATGCTTTATTGGCGCCATCAAAGGCGAATATGGCATCAAAACGAGGCCCGCAACAAGAAGAAATATGGGAAACGTTTAAACAAGTCAAATTAACATTCCTATTTTAGATGCCATAAAACAAATTCACGCCTATGCTAAGTATTTAAAAGAATTGTGCACACAGAAAAGGAGTCATAAGATTCCTAAACAGATTGATTTTACCGACAATGTGAGTGCAATTCTTTCGGGTGCTCTTCCACCCTAGCTACAAGATCCGGGAACGCCCATTATACCCATTCAAGTGGGTGATTTTAAAATGACTCGGGCCCTTCTAGATCTTGGAGCTAGCATCAGTATCCTCCCGGGCAGTTTATACGACTAGTACGATTTTGGCCCGCTTCGTGCGGCTGCCACCACGGTTGTCTTGGCTGACCAGACACCGAAACTGCCCCGAAGAATATTGACAGACATTATTGTCAAGGTGGAAGACTTTTACTTTCCAGTTAACTTTTTAGTTCTCGATTATGTTTCGGGTGAGAGGACTAAACAGCCTACGGTTATCCTCGGTAGACCATTTTTGGCTACCGCAAATGCCAACATTAATTGTAGAAATGGTACTGTTGACATGGCATTCGGTAACCGTAAGCTGAGAATTAATGTTTTCACACGTGGAGAAAATTCTCCGGTCGATGACGAGTGCTTTATGGCCGATGTCATTGACGAGTGCATTCCGCTATACGACTCTGTCGTCAGTTTGGATGGCACAGCGGAGACGTGTTTTTTGTTTGACAGGTTACAGGTGGAAACAGACGAGTTGCTGGAAGAGGAGGAAAGACAAATGGAGATCGCAGCTGTGCGAGGAGACCGTCCACCATGGTCAGTTCAGGTGGAACCGCTTCCCGAGAAGATTGATACTGGGTTGAAACCGTCAATGCTGGAAGCACCGAAAGTCGAGCTGAAAGAGCTCCCAAAGCATTTAAAATATGCTTTTTTTGGTAAGAATAATACATTGCCTGTTATTATAGCTTCTAACTTATCTGTTGAACAGGAAAATGCTTTGATGGAGGTGCTGGTTGCGAATAAAGAAGCAATCGGGTGGACAATAGCGGATTTGAAGGGAATCAGTCCCTCAATTGTGATGCACAAAATTCTAACAGATCTGGCTGTCAAACCCGCGCATGTTGCTCAGCGGAGGTTGAACCCGAACATGAGGGAAGTGGTGAAGAAGGAAGTGCTGAAGTGGTTAGATGCTGGCATTATCTTTGCCATATCAGACAGCACGTGGGTGAGCCCGACACAGACAGTACCGAAAAAGCGGGCATCCAAGTCGTCAAGGACGAATCAGGTAACGAGGTCGCCACCCAGCCGGTAACCGGGTGGCGCATTTGTATTGATTATCTTAAACTGAATGTGACAACATCAAAAGATCACTTTCCACTTCCGTTTATCGATCAAATTGTCAAAAAGCTATATGGTCAAAAATTTTATTGCTTTTTAGATGGGTATTCTGGGTATAACCAGATAGCTATTCATCCTGAAGATCAGGAAAAGACCATGTTTACGTGCCCGTATGGCACATTCGCGTTTAGGCGAATGCCATTTGGGTTATGTAACGCCCCCGCCACCTTTCAGAGGTGCATGATGAGTATCTTTTCAGATATGGTGGGGGAGTCTTTGGAAATTTTCATGGATGATTTTTTGATTTTCGGCACATCTTTCGTGTTTAAACCAACTCGAAAGAGTTTTGAAAAGATGTGTCGAAACGAATTTGGTTCTTAGTTGGGAAAAGAGCCATTTTATGGTCCAAGAGGGAATTGTTTTGGGCCATGTTGTTTTGAGTCGAGGGATTGAGGTGGACCGGACTAAGGTCCAAGTTATTTCCACTTTACCTCATCCCACAAATGTTAAAGGGATTAGATCATTTCTGGGGCATGCCGGTTTTATAGACGGTTTATTAAGGGTTTTAGTGACATTACCAAAAGCTTATGTAATTTATTGCTTAAGGATGCCCAGTTTGACTTTAATGATGAATGTGCTAAGGCCTTTGACATTTTGAAATTGAAATTAGTTGAAGCCCCGATCTTGCAATCACCCGATTGGAGTTTACCTTTTGAAATAATGTGTGATGCAAGTGATTACGCGGTCGGGGCTGTTTTGGGTCAACGGGTTGGAAAGAAACCCGTTGCTATATACTATGCAAGTAAAACCCTCTCGGATGCTCAATTAAATTATACCACAACCGAGAAGGAGTTACTAGAAGTAGTGTATGCTCTAGATAAATTCCGGTCTTATATTTGGGGTAGCAAAGTTATTATATATTCTGACCACTCTGTTGTCAGGTACCTCATGGACAAAAAGGATGCAAAACCGAGACTCCAGATGGGTTTTGCTGTTGCAGGAATTTGATTTAGAGATTCGGGACAAGAAAGCGAGTGAAAATGTTGTTGCAGATCACTTGTCCCGAATTATGGTGGAAAATGGGAACACTGATGTGCCCATTAACGAGTCCTTCCCGGACGAGCATATTCTGGCAGTTTCACAAAATCCTTGGTTTGCTCATATTGTTAATTTTAAAGTTGCAGGTGATTTACCAGAGCATTGGCCAAGGATAAAGAAGAAATAGTTGATGACCCAAGCTAAACAGTACATCTGGGACGATCCGGATTTGTTTAAAATTGGTGCAGATCAGATGATCATACGATGCATACCCGAGGAGGATGTCAGATCAGTGTTGGAACACGCGCATTCGTCTGCGTGTGGTGGTCATTTTAGTGGCCAGAAAACCGCTCGAAAAGTTTTAACGAGTGGTTTCTTTTGGCCTTCATTGTTTAAGGATGCTCACGAGTTTGCGACACACTGTTTAAAGTGTCAACAACTCGGGAGTATTTCTAAGCGGGACGAGATGCCCTAGTTGTTGCCATTTTTTGATGTTTGGGGGATCGATTTCATGGGCCCGTTTCCGAATTCACACGGTAATTTGTATATCCTAGTGGCCATTGATTACATTTCTAAATGGGTTGAAGCGATAGCCACTAGGACGAATGATCACATAGTCATTTGCAATTTTGTTCAAAGTAATATTTTTTCGAGATTTGGAGTCCCCCGAACCATCATAAGTGATGGGGGATCTCATTTTAAGAATTTTAAATTTGGGGGATTGCTTAAACGATATGGTGTTGATCTTAGGATTGCAACTCCTTACCATCCACAAACGAGTGGACAAGTTGAGGTTTCCAATAGGCAAATTAAACAGATTTTACAGAAAACTGTTCGGACGGACCGAAAGGATTGGTCAACTAAGTTGATTGATGCCTTATGGGCCTACCGAACCGCTTATAAAACGCCAATTGGAACCACTCCTTATAGACTTGTGTATGGAAAGGATTGCCATTTACCAGTTGAAATTGCACAAAGAGCGTTTTGGGCTACTAAACAGGTTAACATGGATTATGATGATGCAGGTAAAGCGAGAAAATTGGCTTTGTGCGAGATTGAGGAGTTGAGAGACGAGGCGTACGATTGCGCATCCGCTAACAAGGCGAAAATGAAGAAAGTTCATGATCCTAATATCTGGTTGAAGAATTTTGAAGTTAGTCAACGAGTGTGGTTGTACAACACGAGGATGAAACTCTTCCCTGGTAAGTTGAAAAGTAAGTGGACGGGCCCGTATTTGATTGTAAGGGTTGGAAATCATGGCCAGTACGAGATTTAAGATTTCGATGATCATTTGAGGCAAGTGGTTAATGGCTATAGACTGAAGCCATATTTGGAGATGAAGGACATACACGAGCTGGATAAGGAATCGGTGAATTTTATTGTAACTTCACCAGTTTACGAAGATAACTGAGTTCGAGGTACTGTCGAGCTATAGACTTTAAATTCAGCGCTTACGGGAGGCAACCCGGGATTTGTAAGTGTCTGTCCAGTTTATTTTTATTTTATTGAGTCGTGTATTAAGTGTCGTCACGAGTTTTGTGTAGTAAACGTCAAGTGTGGGGAAGCTCGTTAAAGATTCATAAAATAGACAAGTTCGGTAAGCATTGGTGTGGTAAGCATCGTTAAAGGTATTTTCAGTTTTGAACGTGTCCAGGGTGATGTCGGGATGCCAGAACAGGTACGTTTTCGAAAAATTTCGAATCTGACTTCTAAACCCATCGCGGTACGCGATGGGCTTTGCATAACACCCCATCGCATACCGCGATGGGGTTAAACCCTAATTTACCCTGATTTGGGCAGCGGTACGCGCCCAAAGCTATTTAACCCCATTGCGTACCGCGAAGGGTTATGGGGCTCCGCCTGACCTGGTACTTTATAATACCTTCTTCCTCTTCCCTTTCACTTCTTCTTCTCCGTTCTCTTCTCCTCGTATTTTCTTCTTGCTCCGGCGAATAATACCCACCACCATCCCGTCATCCATAACCACCACCACCCTCGCCGTCTTTTCGTCTCCAACCACCACTCACCCTCACAACGACCACCACTTACCATCACCATCCATCCACCACCATATTTCTTCCTTCCCCGTCACACCACCACAGCCACTCACCACCGCAACCCCTCCACCACCACAGCCTACCACCACCACCACCACCGCCGTTTCTCTCCACCAACCACCGGCTGCCACACTGCCACCGCCGTCTCCGTTTCCGCTAGTATTTTTATCTTTTTTGGCTTTCCGATCAGACATCGAAGTAATCATTTTTTTATTATTATTTTTCGTCGGTTTGTTGAGTTTGTTGAATACGTATTTTGACTACTTGAGGGAGGGTTTGGTTTACAATATCGGGGTACGGGGTTGAGTTTGATGTTAGGCTTACAAGTTTGGGTAATTTGTTAGTTTGTTATAAAAGTTGTCGGGTGGGTTAAGACTGTTGTTCGGCTTGGTTATTAGGTTGGGTAATCAAAATTGTTGGATTTTGTGGTTGTCGAGTACTTCGGGTTGGTTATTCGTTTGACTATTCGGGATTGTTAAATGTGACGATTCGGGTTGATTTTCACATTTAAAAATCATTATTTTTATTTTATTTTTATAAAACTAATGATAGTGTTTGTTAGATTTTAAACGATTTATGTGAACGTATTTTTAAAATATTTTATTAATACTTCGAAACCCAACTCGACATATTACTTGTGTGTTTTGCACGTTTTTCGAGACAGTTGGTTAGTTTGTGTCAAGTATGTCAGTTTGTCTTTTGTTTTATTTGGTTGGGTGTGGTTAATCGAGTTGTGTCGAGTCACGTTTGTTTGTGTTTTGTTAATCGAGTCTAGGGGATACCTTGACAGTTTGAATTATTAATTGATTACCCGCCTGTACTCAATCTCCATTCGGGCGGGTTAATCTGGTTTTTAGATATACGCGCAGGGTGTCCCCGAATTTTTCGTCTTTATTTCTTTTTATTTTAATATTTTATTAATATGTTAATATTATTTTATTATATGGGACAACCGCGACCGAAATGCTATACGGTCGTCGCCATATTAATATATTTAACTGGTTTGCTTGAGTTTGCAGATATGGTTGATGCACCAGAGTCCTCGCGCACACGCCGCAAGAGGCGGAGGGCTGACCCTCGTGTCATCCGCTACGATAGTGACGAGGTGCAGATTATAGAGGGCATTGAGCCAGCAGACATTATGGGGGATGCACGCATTCCGCATCAGGTTTCTCCGATTTTACGTGACTACAGACGAGTATACGAGACTACAGCGGATCCGACAGATGCAGCTTCTTCACCACCGTTCATTTGATTGGACATTGCTGCGTCAGTTAGTGATTTACGACCAGGTACATGATTTATTGAATGCTCCGTGGGCAAATTCGCTTGCGTGTGACTCGATTCCGTATGTCGAGATCACACGTGAGTTTTATTCGACATTTGACTTCATGCCCACGGAGTTCAGTGAGCCACGCGCAGTATCATTTTCGCTGGGACGGTAGTTGTATGAGATGTCCGTCCCAGACTTCGCCGTGGCCACTAGATTTTATACGGCCGACGAGGTTCAGGCGCCTGCCTTTCTCCAGAGCATACGTGGTTACACGATACATGCTCAGGACCCCCGTGAGCACTGGCTCACGGAGCCCAGCTCGGCCAGTATTGTGCGATAGCCGACGGGGCCCACTCAAGTTCTGTTGTGGAGTCGTCTATTCGGGACCCCGTCCATCGCTACATTCACAGGGTCGTTGCTTGTCCTCTTTTCGGCCGACATTCGGGGCACGAGAAGTGCAGCAACTTAGATTTGTTGTGTTTATATTCTATTCTTGGCCAGCGCCCGGGCAAATGTTGCGATGCTCCTGCTCACGTCATTCGTTCGAGGTAGCAGACTTCAGGTATCCTTGGCACGCTTACCTTTGGGGCCTTATATTACGAGGATCGGTGAGCGACTTGGGGTATTTGAGCGTTATCCGACGAGATACTTTATGCGGGGGCCAGATATAGGCGTTTTCGGACTACAGGAGGCACGTTGGGCCGGGATCATTGAATAGCATGATCCAGTAGCTTTATTCCCGGTCCGACGGGGTCCACAGGCACCACCACCTGAGGGATCAGAGGCTGCTGTTTCGCTTCAGAGGGGTATTCCGACACGCCGCCAGCGTCGTCCGACTCCACACATTGAGCGACCTCAGCAGCAACATCCGTTGAGACAGGCATCTGCATCATCATCTTCACAGCCGCAACAGTGGATATGATTTATCAGCAGCAACAGCGGATTTTAGAGACCATTCTGGCACAGCGGGAGGAGACGCGGGCCCACCTGGCCCGCCATGATGACTACTTTCGATTATTGTTTGTTTCTTCACAGGTACCGCTCCCACAGTCGTTGATCATTGCGGTCGACCTGCCAGTGGAGCCCAGGACGAGGCAGATGATGATCCGCCAGCACAGTAGCTTTTTGGTTACCCTTTTTCACTTTATTTTGTTTTTATTAGTATCATGGTCTGTATTATATTATATTATATTTTGGGGAATCATGTTTGGGTAATATCTTTTGATTGCTGCTGTGTTTGATTTTACTTTTATATTTTGTTGTAATCGAACTTTGTGGGTTTTGTTCACTATAAACCCTCACGAGACCCCACTCGTCCTCCCTGGCTACCGGGGGGTTTACAGGGCTTGTTGCATACGCTAAATGCAATCGTGATTCTAACGAAAGTGAGTTAGGTCTTTTAACGTTTTTAAGTGATTTAACAGAATTTATTATGAAAGGAATTAATTTGGCTCGGTAATTGTTTTAATAAAATTAACAATTATTCATTTTCGAAACTCTTAAAAGACCTATGTCTTACACTTTTGAGAAGCTTGCTTCTGCACGTCTCGAGATTTTGCAGGTTCGATTGTCAGTATGGTAATTGGATGAGACGAGAGTATACGAGTGTTACGAGAGTTCACGAGCCGACTGGTCCTTCTCCAGTCACGTTCATATCAGGTGATTTCAGTTTCATAATTTATTTTGTTTTTATTGCTTTAAACGTTAAAAGTGTAATTGTATAATTGTTAAGTATA
Source organism: Bidens hawaiensis (assembly GCF_021521415.1). Classification (NCBI taxonomy): domain Eukaryota; kingdom Viridiplantae; phylum Streptophyta; class Magnoliopsida; order Asterales; family Asteraceae; genus Bidens; species Bidens hawaiensis. Next base: position 14,468 of record NW_027497204.1, on the reverse strand, counting down.
CAATTAAGTTGCTTAATAGTCAAAAAGTCAATTTCAACCCCGTCCCTCAAATGTTCATTAATCGTTCTATCATCTTTAACTTTGAGGACAATGTTAAGTATTCTTACATTGAGGACAATGTAAACCTCAAGTGTGGGGATGGGGGAAATTTGAAAATTTTTAGCCCGATAGTACCTCGGATAGTGTTCAGAAACCAAAGTTATTAACTGTTAATTATTGCCATTAATGCCAAGTCATAGGTTTCTGATCATGTTTGGTTTTTCAGCGTCTCATTAGTCTTACTGACAAATGTTTTTATAACGAGAAATTGAAAATGGGGTTATTTACGCGGGAATAACGAGTCATGGGGACAGGTACACATGTTTATATCGTCAACCCTATTCCTCCGGTACGTGTGTGAGTTGACCCAAATATATATAATACACATATAATATATAGTACACACATGTCATTTGAGTGCTTTCACTGATATTCATGGCTTACGGGATCACAGTTGGCAAAATGCAAAAGTGATAGAGGCAATTAGGTTAAGCCTCGTCTGGATGAGTGCGAGTGTGGATAATGGGGGGTTGGGGCCTTATTACTACACACATGAGGTGAGGTTAATGTGAGGGGCGGGGGGTTGGGTCCCTTAGAAAACATTTCTTGGCCTTATTTTTGCATTTGTTTAACCCCGACATTATGTTACGAGACGATCCGGCTTACTAGGTTTATTTGTAACTGTAATTGTATTTGTTTTTGTTTCGTATTTGTATTTAACTCATTGTTAAGCATCACGTTATTATACTTAAAAAAATTGAGAAAAAGACAAAAAGATGTCTGTTTATATTCAGTTATGTATTCTGTAGTTCGTTGAAGTTCGTTTAGTAAAAATAAAAATAAAATTGTGAAATCAGTACTGTAGTTTGCTTATTTAGATGTTCAGTATGTTGATAGTTTGCTTATTTAGATGTATATAATCAGTCAGTTAGTTGTACAGTTGTTTCATTTATGTAGATGTTTTGTATAAGCCGGGTCGGATCGTTTTAGCTACTTAAATATTTCCCTTCCATACCCTTACACCTGGCCCCGTCAAAACCCTTTTAAAGACCTCTTGATTTTCATTTATGCCAAATCAGCTTAGTAGATTAATATGTACTTATGAGTGATATCGAGAGTTGAGCGATACTGGCACATCTTTTGCTAGTCCAGATATTAAACCGAGAGGAGAGATGTTATATTACAGTGGTATGAGCATGTGTGCCTTAACCGGAAACAAAGTACACCTGTCTGTGCGGCTCTATACTTTTTATTATAGCATTTAACCGTATTTGTGAGATGTCAATCTAAAAACAGTGTCAGTCTGGAAAACTGGGTATGACCATAAACCTTACTAGTATTAATGTCGATAATCTACATACCTATGAAGGAGGTCGATGTTTGTTTAGAGTTTCGCTTGAGGGCAAGCAAAAGATAAGTGTGGGGATGTGATGGTCGGTTAATTTGTATGTGTTTTAGTTCGTTTATTATTTAGTTTTAACTGTTTATTCTAGAACTATCGATACTTCATACATGTTTAATTGGATTTCAGGTCATAGGAGTTAAAGTACTCAGTATGGACCTGTTGTGACACGGAATGAAGACCCGGGATGTCCAGCACGCAAAACGAGAAATAAAAAGAAGATTGCTGTAACAGGGTCCCATCGCGGTACGTGATGGGCCTGCTGAAGCACCCATCGCGTACCTCGATGGGAGTTAAAAATATGTTGACTTTTGGGTCAATCGCGGTACGCGATCGACCCTCAGAATACCCGTCGCTTACCGCGACGGGTGTGCAGCCCTAACTTCATTTTTGATGACCAAGAGGCGATTCCAGCAGTTCCTATAGGCGATTTCCACTATCCTAGCTCGTGTCAAGATCCTACATATGATTCCTATCATTCGTATCGAAGATTCAATGACATCTAGGCTCGGCTAATCTCCTAGAGTCGCACCCGGGATGTATAGTTTGTAACTCTTTACAATTTTTCTCATGTGATTAAGAATACTTATGTTTTGATTATTGAATATTGATATATGATTATTGATGTTTAGTATTTCTGTGTGTTCGGTCGGTTTAGGTTTACGTTGGTCTGAACGATCTGTTACCAGTTGCTAGATAATTAGTCATATAACTGTTTGGTTAGATTGAATACGATAAAACGTGCAATTACCCTTAACTAAGTCGCACAGGCAAGGACTGTTTGATAACCAGTGTTGTGTGTAAAGTAATTGTTGGCGTCTAAGGTTTTGTCTGGTTGATCAGTTTTCAGTTAATCGTTGATAATCAATCTGTTAGGTTGCATGAGATACTGTTTGGTTGCTTACTTGAATTCTCGGGTGCGATTTGCTTTGTTAATTGTTTACAACTCGCTTGTTCGTTCGTTGCTTAGTTCTTTTAATTCAAACTATTGCTTGTGCGATCATCACTAAAACTAGTTACTTCATAATTATAAATCTGTTACACGAATTGCATTGACCACATACTCCTAGTGATAAGATACCCTACTTGCTCTATCTATTTAGAATAATTAGGTTTTTGATTGACTCAAACGACGGTCATCAGCATACAGGTGAGTAAGATGAGGCAGCTCGCTTGAGGGGGACACGAGACATCGAGTAAGAGCCTAGCATCGGAAGACTCAAGACGTGTTACGCTTAATTATTTAGTTTTGAAAGACAAGTTGTTTATTTAAGACAAGTTTTGAATTGTTATGACATGCTTTATGAAAGTTTTAATATTCCGCGTATGTTTCTATTAACTTTGATGATTGGAACTATGTTGATGAGCAAATCTAATGCCCAAATGTGAGGCACCGGTAACGGGGCCTTACACCCGTCTACAACTCACGGAGCAGTAGGAGTCCCAACTCGTACTGGCGTGGCAATTATTCATGTCAATCGACACTTTTTGGCAGCTGAAAGCTCAAAACCTAGCTAAGTTCCAAAACAAACTCTGAGGACAGAGCCGGAAAAATGGATATTGAACAAAAAATTTCCAGATAAAACAATTGTGATTGGATCTATCATCTCAGAAATTGTGAGAACCTTTTTGAAACAGTTATTGGTCAAAAATATGGATATCTTTGCCTGGCAACCCGCGGACATGACAGGTGTCCCGGTGGAATATTGCAGAACATAAGTTAAGGGTAAACCTGATGTTTACACCGATTGTCCAGAAAAGGTGGAAGATGGGTCCAGAACAAACGAAAGTTATGAATGACCAAGTACAAGATTGCTTCGCGCTGGAATTATTCGAGAGATCAAATACCAAACATGGGTGGCTAATCCGGTCATTGTTCCAAAGAGTAACGGAACATGGCGGATGTGCATAGACTTTAAAGACTTGAACAAAGCTTGCCCGAAGGATTGTTACCCATTACCTGAAATTGATCTCAAAGTGGATGTTGTGGCCCCGTTTAAATTTAAATGCTTTCTTGATGCCTACAAATTAGGCTATCATCAAATCCGCATGGCGGCGGGTGATGAAGATAAAAACAAAATTTTGTACTGACCAAGGCACTTTTTGTTACAAAATGATGCCTTTCGGACTGAAGAACGCGGGTGCCATATACCAGCGGTTGATGGATCAAGCATTCAAGAACCAGATTGGTCAAAACCTACTACATGGACGACTTGGTAATAAAAAGCATTGAGGAAGACCAAATGTTGAGAGACATCGAAGAAACATTTGAAACCTTAAGAAGCATCAACATGAAGTTGAATCCAGCAAAGTGTTCCTTTGGGATGGAGGAAGGAAAATTCCTTGCCATGATTGTTACAGGCACAGGCTTCAAGGCCAATCCTGATAAAATCTAGGCCATAGCCTACATGCCTTCTCCTTATTCTCTCAAAGAGGTTCAGACACTCAACGGAAAATTTGTTGCACTAAATCAATTTTGAGCAAATCATGCAGCCAAATCCTACCCGTTCGTTTCAACATTGAGAAACTGCCTCAATAAGGCACAGTTCAAATGGACCACAGAAGCTGAACAAGCATTCCTAGAGGTCAAGAAATGCCTAATGGATTTACCTACTCTAACAGAACCTTATGCTAGAGAACCTTTGACGTCATACCTGTCGGCATCAGATTTTGCCATTGGAGCCGTACTACTGACGGACAAAAAAAATGTGCAAACGCCAATTTATTACGTCAGTAGAACGTTGTCAGATCCAGAGACCAGTTACTGAATGCTTGAAAAGCTAGTCCTGGCATTGGTCTATGCTGCCCGGCGTCTCCGCAGGTATTTTCAAGGTCATCCCATCAACGTACTGACTAGGTACAAACTCAAGAGTGTACTAAGTAAGCCAGAATTGTCTGGACGATTGGAAAAGTGGGCCATCGAGCTGGGTGAACATGTGATCGAATATAAACCCAGACCAGCAATCAAGGGGCAAGTGTTAGCGAACTTTGTCATTGAAGTCCCGCAATACAAAGAAAAAGAATGTTTAGTGGAACAACAACCCCAAACACCTCCAGAACAAGGGAAAATCTGGTCATTGTTTATGGACGGTGCTTCAAGCAGCGAAGGATATGGTGCAGGCCTAAGGCTAGTTAACCCTGAAGGTCACGAGTTTACTTACGCTATCAAGTTAGACTTCAAAAGTACTAAAAATGAAGCAGAGTATGAAGCCTTCCTGGAAGGTCTAAGAATTGCTAAGAAGCTTTGGGTGAAACACCTAGAGGCAAGGGTAGATTCCATGTTGATTGTAGGACAGATAAATGGAACGAACGAAGCAAAGAACGACATGATGGATGCATATTTTTCACACGCGAAATATTTGATCCTTTAATTCTCTTCATGCAAAGTTATCCATATAAAGCGAAGCGAGAACAAATCGGTGGATGCCCTTAGTAAATTGGCTTCAACTAATTTCGAGAACTTTGCTAAGGACAATCGCGTTGAAGTCCTGGATCGTCCAGCTGTCCTGCAGAATCAGGTTTTGGTAATTCAAACGGGCGTTGAGTCTTGGATGACACCGATCAAAGCCTATTTATCATTTGGAGCCCTCCCGGAAAATAAAGCCGCGGCACAGAAGATAAAACACAAGCCTTGAATTACCAGATGAATGATGATGTTTTATACCGTCAATCCTTCTTGGGCCCACTTTTACATCATGGGACCCTTCCCGGAAGCCCCTGGACGGTTCAAGTTTCTAATTGTGGCCATTGATTACTTCACTAAATGGGTGGAGGCCAAACCCGTTGCAACCATTACGGCATAGAGCGTTAAGAAATTCCTTTGGGAATTCATTATTTGCCGGGTTGGTCTTCCGCAAGGGTTGGTAAGTGACAATGGGATCCAGTTTGCGGATAGCGGATTACAAGAATGGCTGAAAGAACTTCAAGTCATTCAAAATTTCACATCTGTAGCCCACCCGCAAGCAAACGGTCAGGTCGAAAGGACTAACCGAACAATCAAAGAAGGGATCAAAGCAAGACTTGGAATTAAACGAACAGGCTGGGTTGAAGAACTGCCCCATGTACTTTGGGCCTTCCGCACCCAAAAGAATTCCAGTAATTCTGAGACACCTTTCAGTTTAACCTACGGCACTGAAGCCATGCTCCCAGCAGAAATCGGGATTCTATCCGCAAGAGTTTTAATATCGATGATAACGATCATGAACTCCGGATGAATCTAAATCTCCTTAATGAGAGAAGGGAATTGGCATCGATCCGAGAGCATAATTATAAACGCCAATTGCAGAAATATTATAACTAGCGGGTCCAAAAGTGTACATTTGATGCGGAAGACTTTGTCTTCCGCAATAATGAAGCTTCTGGTCAAGAACCTCTGGGCAAGTTGGCCCCAACTTAGGAAGGCCCTTACAAAGTAAAATAAGTTTTATCAAAGGGTGCTTACAAGTTAGAGAGGTTGGACGTGACTGAGGTCCTTAGAACTTGGAATGTGACATAGTTGAAGAAATGCTACATTTAACATGTTGCCTACTTTTCATTTGGCTTATGCCTTTTTTATGAAAAATACTATTACCCCACATTCTAGTTTTGTTTAACATATATACTCTAGTCCGCATACCAAATGGGACTCTTGCGCCCATACAACAGAAGTAACGCAATCCTTTATTGACAACACAAGAAGATCATATAAACACTTATATTACGAAGCATAAGACAAAGTGTACCGGACAACACAAACTTCTTATTATTTATCAAAAGGGATTACAAAAAGATGATAATTATAGAGAAGAAAAATCTATATCTATGTTGCCGCGTCTTCACCTTCCGCGTTTTCACCTTCCGCATCATCTTGATTTTCTTCATCTTCCTCGTCAGTACCTAGAAGAGCTTTTAATTGGTCTATGCCGTCTTCTTCATCTGCAAGCTCAGTTATTTGCTCCTCAATGAAAACTTTAAGTTATCAAAAGTTTTCTTTTTCTCAATATGTATCGCTGCGGTGTCTTGGCCGTACAAGACAAATTCCTCCAGAAGCTTGCTTTCTTCAGCAAATTTATAGCCTTCCTGGAAACCAGTCTGACGGACGACTCGAGAGGATGCGTTAAAAAGTACGGCAAGGCAGTCCCCAAGCTCATCGCCTTCCCAAACGTGGGCAATAACCAGTTAGAACAAACAAGCATGAATAATTGTTGATCGTCTAGTTATTTACATTAAACAAGAGAAATACCTTGGGAACTCCTTCCTCCAATAGCCATTTCTTGTTCGCCTAGGCCCGGAAAAGCACCATCTTGTGCCCAGCACATTCCAAGGCTTGCTCTCGGATCTTGGTAGCAAGGGTGGCAAGGCGTTCGCCTTTGGCTGCTGATTCAGCCTTCAGAGTTTTTTCACGCTCATCCAGTTGCTGCTGGAGAGCAATTTTGGCTTCCGCAGCAGCAGATCGAAGAGCCTTTTCTGCTTCTAGTGCCGCCTTGACTTCCGCCAATTGACGTTCAACATAATTGGCAGCCAGGCGGTTGTCTTGGGCCTCTTTCTTTGCCTCAGCAGCTTCCTTTTCCTCCTGGACTGTCTTGGCCTCCAGCTCATCCCATGTCTCATTCATACCCAACCAGTCTCGGCATATCTCATGGCTGGAGGAGGCAGCATTCGCCAAGCAGCAAGAATAAGAGTTTAGTAACTCTTGGCGAGTGCGCTTGCGTTGACGCTACCTCTCCACGGGAGAAAGGCTCTCCTGCAAGTATTCTAAACACACGTCCGCGTCGCCAAGCGTAGAATTTTGGTGTAAGGTCCAACACGGACGATGTACTTCAGCCTCCTCCTCACGATGGGGCGTGGATGCGTGAGGCCCATAGGCAAAGGCACTAACCACCCTGATCTCTAAAATGATGAACGACATTGAAGGGTGATGAGACGGGGGGTCTTCTGAGTTACCGTCTTCCTTCCCCTTAAGGGGAGAGGTATCCGAAATGACAATCGGATCCTGGGCGATATTGAGTGGCGATGATGGTGGAGTTGGAGGAGGAGTTGATCCCCTTTGACCAGTAGGGTCCTCAACAGACTTCTTCAAAGCCTCTGTAAAACGATACTTTTTTCATCATACAAATACACCTTATATGGTAAGACGTAGCAAGCAAAGAGAATAATATTACCCGAAGAGACTTCTTTGGGAGCAACCTGTCGAAGGCGAGCTTCCAGCGTTCTGTTTCTTGGCCGGGGCAACCTTTGTTGCTTGCCCTTTGCGTTTTCCAGCAACCTTGGAAGCACCCACGTCAGCAATGGTATGCTCACCATCGACGATGACATCATCACCTTCACCACCCGCCTCCTTGCTGGTGGTAGGATTCTGATCCTCCTTGAGGGTTAGACCTACGGTTGAGGATAAGGTATTAGTAGCATCAACCGATAACTCTCTTTCACAGAGTGATGACTCCTCACTAGAGGAAAGGAGTACTATCACTCCACTGAAGGTAGCAGCAGTAATTGGTCGAGGTTGAAGAATACCCTCACCTTTCAAATAAAATTCCTCACCTTTCGCATACATCGTCGCGGAAACTATGGGTTCCTGGAGAAGTGTGGCGGGGAATAATAGATTGTGACGGGTACGCTCAAGTATGGGCTCGTCCTTTGGGTCGATAGGACGACGCACCATGAGACCCTCCTCGCGGTCCAGAAGCGTACTAAAGACGGAGCCCTCACCTGTATACGAAAAAATAGAAGTCATAATACAAGTAGAATTTTAGAAAAGAAATACTAATCTTACTCTTGTTGGGCTTCTCAAAGTATGGTTCCAAATTCGGAAAGGACCACCGACGGCTCATCCTCGCACTCACCATCGCGCCCTCATGAATCGCGCGCATGGGAGTCGGTATACTGGTTAGCATCGTAAACCAGGGAGAGTTCACCTGGGTGGTGGCAGCAACTGTGGGCATCCCGTCATCCGATTTGCGATGGGTCATGGCAAAAGGGACGATGACTTCTCGGATCCAGAAAAATTTGGGTTTCCAGCCATAGAGGCTGCGGATCCACTCAGTGCCAATAACCGCCTTCCCGGTCGTGGCCCAAATGTACCATTCGTTTCGGCAGGTCATCTTGTAAAAAACTGCGAACATACCAACGGTAGGTTCAAGATCCCGAACTTGACAACAGAATTCAAAGTATCGAATCCTCAACATCCCAAAAGGATGGATCTTTGACAGATGAACCCCGTATGTTGTCTAGATCGATTGAACGAACTTCGTTACAGGGAACAGGTTCCCTGAGGTAAAGTGTTCCGTATATACGGCCATCTTATTGGCCAACGGATTAGTAGCAATCGACCCAGCCACCGGCAATTCAGGCTCCCACTTCGGGGCCAAGCCGTAAACATTTACAACGTCGTTAAAATATTTCTCCTTGAGGTTAAAGACAACCTCATGAATAGCAGGAGCGTTCTTCTTATCGCCAGCCATCTGAACAGAGGAACTATGTTAACGATTTGTTATAAACTTGGATCTAAAAATTGGAAGATCGAAGTGGGAAATCTCAAATCTGCTATTGAGACGAAAAAGAAGAGAAATCAGTGGAAGATAAGAATGAATGAAAGTGGATATGGCCTATTTATACGCATTGTAGTTAAAGAGACTGATCGGATGCCAGTGGAGAGAGAAAAACCGATCCAATTAGAGACTGACACGTCAGGTGGGAAAGATGAAAAAGCAAAAGCAGACTGTCAAAGGGCGTCATAACACGTCCTATCAGTTGTGGTGCGACGTTTCTCATTCCGCCACGTCATTACTTCCGTACCACTTGCAGAAATTCAAAATCGGATAACACAAAAAAATCCTATGAAGATAATATCTAAGAATTTCATAAGATTCAAAGAAAGTCAAAAAGATTTCATCCCATTGATTATTAAATAATTACAAAATATGAAAAGAAATTACAAGGCCTAAATTATTCTAAGGGTCTTGAGCGAAGACGTCTTCCGGAGGAGTGGGCAGAGTGTCTTCCGGTCCTCTCTCCAGGTACTCTTTCAATTGGTCCACACGGATGTGCTAAAAGTAGTTATAATATTATTAACTAAAACTGTGCTAATTTAGACACTAAGTAATAATTCTAGACTCTTAACTTAACTAAAACTACTAACCGGCAAGTGAACCGGTCGACTCTAGTACAGCTAAGTAAGTCCGGATATTGAACCCACGAGACTCTTTAAATTACGTAACTAGCTAAATTAGACTCTACTAAATGACGCGACTATTTATTTTATATATTAAGGGGGGGGGGTTTATTATAATACTATTAATTAAACTAATATTAAAATCTAATTAATAAAAAAACAAATAAAAACGAAAAGAATATTTTTATGAATTTAAATCAGATGACGATGAAAAACCACCTAAGCTGGAATCCCCAAAGTTTCAGTTATCAATTAATTGGAAAATGCTTGTTATGGAACCGTGTTATGGAACCGGGATCATAAAATAGTCACTTAAAAGAAAACCCGAACAGGACCCCTGACCCTTCTCAAGAAGACACCTATGGATTTCTATTAAGTTCTTTAAAACACCAGCTTTAATGTTAGACTTCCTTATGGTTATCTAATTAATTATGATATAGTACCTTTATAGTGAAATCCTACCTTACAGCGCGGAAATCAAAGATAATTTGACAAACTTAAATGACTCGCTAAACAATATTAATTAATCAAATATAGACGGACTCCTTATTAAGAACTAAATCTAGCAATCTCAATCAACAAAGATCTAGCAATAACCTATCACCTTACAGCTTTCTAGGTTAGCCGCACACTTTTATTTGTTTGACTAATAATACTATTCCTATGATTTTATTGCGAATCAACCACAAACTAGTCAAGAACACACAGTAAATGACCTAGCAAAATCCTATTATATAACAGAGAATCACCAAGGATAATGTGGAATAATAAAATTAGAACAACCAAAACCAAGTACACATGCGCATCAATCAAATAAACCAAACAATTTACTGAATCATAAAACCATAATGAAAAGAAAATTCCAAATAAAATAAAACTTCAAACAATGGTTCATCACAAGCCTAAGCAGTCTAATAAGTTTAGCCTAACATCTTAAATTCAAAGAAATCAAAATAATTAAGTTTAACAACCAAGCTCATAATTAAAATAATAAATTCAAACCAAACTATGATGATGTTTGGTTGAGTAGGTTTTGAACCCAAACGATCTCTACTCGAAACAAATACTTTTTCTCCTTGCGGCTGACCAAACCCTCTGTTGATCTATTCTTCTTCGTGCGTAGGGTTTTTTCTTCAAATCAGTCGACCCCCTTTATTTACTAACTGTGAACCGACTTAGAATATTGTTCAATGGGCTCAAAATGAATTATGGGCCCCCATAATATATTTAAATTCAAGGACTTACTGAACCGTGGCATCTCATACCTTTGTATTAAAAACATAAAAATAATTAATATGTATCACTGATGCATCCAACGTTAATGTGGTCAAAATCCACATGACTTTCTAATTGTAAACACAAGTTATTCTTTATATATTATATTTTAATAACTATGACATTTTATTCCTAACGAAATTTAAAAATCTTAACAAATAAGACTTGTTTAAAATATCAAACACGAGTCTCAAGTTTAATAAAAATATCTCATTTTAGCTTAATGTCTCATGAAACGCTTAAAATATAAATATGAACCACTTTAGTAATATTCAATAAAAGCCTAGCTCAAAATACTTAAAATTGTAGGAAATATTTATAATATTTATATATAATTTGGCCTATATCACACACCATCGCTTGTCGCAGCAAATTCCGGAAGCATGTCTTGCAAAGTAAATGATAGGTTATCATAATCATTGATCCGCATATCATATTCCTGAGTAATGTCAAGCCCATGAAGCGGATGATCCTCAAAAGTACGGCCGGTTTGGGCATGCTCCATCCCTTCATTAAATCCAATTACGCGGCCGGATTGAGAGGAAACCTTGAGCAAAAAGGCAAAACTATCCGTCAGTTAAGGCCCCTCCTTGATATATAACCTGCCACAACAAGACAAAACCTATCAAGCGAATGACAAACAAAAATGACATAACAGCGGGACAGTGAGGGAACATACCGCAGTAAGACCTTGGCCTAGCAACCACCGTCGATCTCTTTCGGCTCGTTCCGCTCGTTCCTGGAGTTCATGGAACCCGTCAGCTATCTTTTGTTTATCATTAAGATACTCAGCTGCACGGGCTTCCGCTTCATCACGAGCCTGCAGAAGAGAGTCATAGGCAGCTTACATTTCAGCAGCATTGTTATCTTTGAGATCAGCCCGCTGCTTCTGCAATTTCAATTCCGCCTCAAGCTCTTGGATCTTGGCACCTTGGCGGGTAACTTGGCTTTCTAAAGCTGAATTGGCCTCAAGTGCCTTAGCCAAGTTCTCCTTTTTTCGTTGGGCATCACCGCGAGCGGCCTCAAGGAGAGAATTCTGCTTCTCACAGGCTTCCTTCCATTGCCGTGTGGCAGCCATATGCCTATCTTTCTCATTCCTGAGAGCGATTTCGGCATCAGATAACTTCCATTTAGCTGTGCTGGCTGTCACACGACATTCATCAGCCTCCTTTTTGGCCTTCTCAGCGGAGCGAGTCATCTCGCCCAGCTTCCCGCCCATTTTACGTCATTCATGTAAAATTTCCTGGCCACAAGCCAAAGTATTGGCTAACGACGAGGAATAATCCATATGGATGTCATGGCGAGAACGTCCACGTTAATGGATTCATTCCACAGGCGGTACACAATGGTTAATAAACGTCGCACATATGTCCGGGTCGGTGAAATGAGACCCATTCATGATATTCCAGTGAGGAATAAACATGTTATTATCTTCCCCTGGATTCAGCTCCCCATATTAATCTGAACTTGTAGCTTGGGACCTACAGGAGTAGAAGAAAATGGATGCGGGACGTCACAACCTACCACTTCTTCAACATTTTGGAGGGGACGTTGAAATTGAGAACCCTCTCCTTCACTCATGAAAAAAGGTGAAGATGAGAAGGAGAAATGTGGAGATTGAGACGAGAATTCCGGCACTTTAAATGCCTCTTTCTCCACATTCCCTTCCCTTTCTTAGGAACCAGAAGCGTTTCCAACCCCAAACAGATAATCCAGAGGATCCTCAGCCTTCGGTGGAGGAACTGGATCCTCTTGGTTCTTCTCAAGCAGAGGAGTTGGTGGCCTATCTTCCTTCTCTGGAGGAGGGGACGGTAGTTTGTCACTCTCGGGTGTTGGAGATGGTAATTTACCTGTGATAACATTTCCACCAACACCTGTAGGTGGATCTGCATAAACAAATTATACATAAGCATTAGTAAAAAACTAAAAAATTCGGGGAAAGGTATTTTTGCAACATATCAGCTAGCCCCTTCATGCGCTCCGCGAGGCTGATTTTCAGCTATTTTGGACGTTGTGTCCTCTGCTTCTTCGTCACTGGCCCTCCCTCAGTGGCAGCTGCGTGACTCACACCCGTGTCACTTGCCCGCGAGGACCAATAATCCCTCTTCCGCTCTAAATCTGCCAGTAAATGCGAGACGGGTGAGATTTCATACAAATCATCCAGAACTTCTGTTTCTTGGGAGGATGATTCGTCACTCGAGGAAAGAATGACGATCACCCCATCAGAAGTAAGAACATTGAGCAGATGAGGGTTAAGGATATACGCACCTGAAAGGTGAATGGCTTCCGAAGCCATCGGCTCAGCACATATCCTCGTGGGAAAAAAGGAAGAGCTTCTTGGTCCTCTCAAGGACAGGCATCTCTTTAGCGTCACGAATACGCTTTCTCGCACACCCTTTATTCTCAAAGAGGGCACAGCATCGGCCCCTCACCTGAAAACCGCATAAAGAAGTTAATTAGAAAGTCTTATAAAGATTTTGAGAAGGAAAAACGGAATACAACTCACGTTCGTTCAAGACCATAAAGACAGGCTCCCAAGTCTGGATATGGCCACAGGTGGCTCATACCCGCCTATACAAGGGCCTCCTCTTGTAAAGCCCGCATGGGAGACTACTCCAACACTAAGGCACGAGATAAATCCCGGCCCTCGTGAGCAGCCGTAACAACGTTTGGTAAGGCCTCGTTGCCGGACGACGAACTATAACGTCCGGAACAACGTCCTCGGATATCCAGAAGAATTTGTTACGCCAATCTTTGGAACCTCCCTCATATATAGTACCAATAACTCTCCCGGATATTGGATTGCACTTGAACCACCCGCCACGATTGGCCATTTGATAAAACACGGGGAATCGGTCGATTCGTGGCAACATCCCTTTGGCCGTACACAGAAATTCGAAGTGTCAAATCTGCATAACGGTCAGAGGATGTAACTGGGATAATTAACTTCATAGGCGGTCAAGATCTTCATGAAAAACTTGGTTAATGGAAGCCGAAAGTTTCCACAAGTAAAGTAGTCAGCATACATGGCCATCTTACCTATCAGAGGTAGACTGGCAACAGATCTGGCAGCAGGAAACTCGGGTTCCCACTCCGGTGGAATGCCGTATAGATGAAGCAACTCTTCGTATTCAGCTTGGTTCCATCCAATTTCTACTTCGCCGATATTCGGAATCAATGATTGATTAGCCATCAGTCCAATAAAAACGGAAAACAACGAGCAATTTTGAAAGTAATTGACCGGTTAATCAATGGATTACGAAAAATCAAAAGACGAAAGAAGGAAATCAAAGGTGATAAAACTTCGAAATGAAGACCGCCTCCACTATTTATACCCATCACAATTAATACGATAGGATATGAACAGTGGAGAGAGAAAATCATCATCCACTCGGGAGACGCCACGTCATGCAGGATATTTGAAAAAGAGAAAAAGGCGTACAGTCGGGTACAGTGACAACCGACACAAACGTCCCATCACCTACCCACACACCTGCGAGTGGTCAACTAGTCCTTTTTTACGATTATCCACAAGTCCCAACAGAAGATATTTCTGAATTGCAAAATTCAAAAACCCCAAAATGTCTCAAGTCCAAAAGTTCA